>NC_057797.1:190205397-190213611 GCF_018294505.1 Triticum aestivum
CAATCAAAAAATTTAACATATGCAATGTGTGTGAAATAGAGTATTGGATATAACATATATATAGGGGGCGATCCACGAGAAGAGAGTGGAGGTATCATCGTCTTGAGGTGTCTATAGAATCGAAGAGAGGGATGATGATGTGTGTGCGTGCGTGCGCGCGGTCGATAAAGAGTGCCATCGAATTTGTGTGTGCCCACGTCAAAGATATAGAGTGGCTGGCCTACTGGAATGTGAGATGGGACATGTGCAGTTTGTCTCTGTGGCATGGATACCTACCTGCAACGCTCGACTATCGGTGTGTGGTGGGGGAAGAGGGAGGCCCAATTAACTATAGAGGTACAATGGCTGGTATATGTGTGGAGGAGGAGAGAGGCCTACCTCATGTATTAAGGAGATCGATCTGCCTCATGTATTAGGGGAGATCGATCAGCATCCATGCATATGTGCAGGAGATGAATAAGGTTGGGAGAGAGACAGAGCTAGAGTGTTGGAGGGGGGTGGTAGTGGAGTTGCTTCTAACAAATGGTGGGATAGGCTTGCTAGACAAACGGAGGGCACGCCCGCAATATCAATAACAGAGGAGATGGCTGCTTGTTGTCTGTGCACGTGCGTGTGAGAGACGGGTTAGGAGGCATGCACGAATGATGATGGGGACGATGTGGTTGTGGTAAGCAGACGTAACTACATAGGAAGATCAATCGCCCTTTGTAAGAGAAAGGAGAGACATAACTTGTGAGGTACGTCGATCGATGGGGGGGGGGTAGTTAAAGTCGATCTAGGTATATGTTGGGAGATTGATCGGTATACAGGCATGTGTGTGTTAGAAGCAAATGAGGCACGAGGAGATGGATAGAGAGAGAGAGGGATGCATGTAGGAGGTGGTACGAGAGGCATACTATATCGAGGGGGGGAGTGTGCGAGTATGAGAACGATGAAAAGAGTGGTGGGAGTGAGGCATGGACGGTGACAAGAGAAGAGGGGAAGCTTGTGTTTGTGCTAGGCACACCTGGCTAGAGAGGCATATCGATCGATGTGTGCCGTAAAGAAGGAGCTGGGGGGCCTACACACACCGTGGGTGAACGACCTAAAGTGAAAACACGAATTTGCACGATGGAGCTAGAGAATGCTGAGGGAGGGTGAGAGGGATGCGGGCGTGTGCATGCACAAGAGAAAGTTAGCGCTAGCTACAAAGATAAGAGGGTTGTGTGGGTGTAAAAGACAAATAGAGATCATATATACTTCATTATAAAAAGCGAATTCAGATATTTGAAGAATTTATCATAGTGTTTAAAACCGATGGATGTGTGAATATATATAACGGTGATAAACATGGTGTGGTTATGAACATGGTATACTACATTTAATATATTTTATCTCTACTCTTATAAAAAACGGAGTTGTTGATGATGGTGTGCCTGCCATCCTGCATTATAGGCCGTCTGATTTATATCTAGCGGATAGCAAGGAAACTTTGATGGTTGAAGTTGGCAACAATCATGATTGTAGATTCTTATTGAAATAGAGAAACGAATTCAAATTTAGTTCGAATTGCTGCGGTAGTATAGACATTTGGAATGCACTAAAATGTTGGTATGAGTAGGTTACATGCATTATACAGCAAGCAAAAAAATTTAGTCGGACATAACATGGATTCATACTCCCTCCTTCCATCTACATAGGGCGTAATGAGATTTTTAAGACCGCCTTTGACTATTGACAAGATTAATAGTACATGACATGCACAATGTGAAAATTATATCATTGAAAGAACCTTTCACAGACGAATTTAACGGTGTGCTTTGTGTAAGTTGCATGTCATATATCATTGCTCTAATATTTGGTCAAAGTTAGCATCGAAAAACGCATTAGGCCCTATATAGATGGAAGGAGGGAGTAGCTTTGAATATCATTTGTATAGTAAAACGGGGCAAGCCTCTCTCTTTGTGTGGTGTGAATAGTTTTATTTTTTTCGTTTTGTTTTTGGTTGAGGCAAGTGTGAATTGATTTGGTATGTACAATTATAATATTACGACACGTTAGGCTTGTCCCTGAAATTCAACCCGCGTCTTGTTATATCTCGAAAATTCAGATATCATGCTCCCAAAACTGGCGCCTTCACATCCCGTGCCTTGCTATCCCAAAATTACAATGTGCGCGAAAACTCCCTCCAGCTGCCAAATCCCGACACGTGAAATCCCCCTTCTAACCCTGAGCCGAAAGCACCGCTAATTCAAATCGGTGGGGGGGGGGTACTTTTGTAACACACCCTACATTTTGGACAAGCGTGTTCCTAAGTCATGCTTCACCCCCTCCCATCACCCCCTTTTCGCCATTCGAAATCCCAGGCCGCCATAACCTCTCCGCTCCAGCCGCGAAACCCCACACTCCTTCGTCTACCACATCACCGCTGCCCAGCCGAAGCCTCTTCCCCGACGATGTCGTCCACCGCAACAGCTCGACGTCCCTCATCCACCTCCCCGGATGAGGATCCGTCGTCCATCTCGCCGTCCCGCCGGTTCAGCCGCCCCGTCCTCCACCTCCAAGGAGCTGCTCCGACGATCGATCGCCTCGTCTATCGCGGCTGCTCCATCCCCACAACATCGCCTTAACCTGCTCCACCGGAATCGCAGCATCCTCACCGACTCCTCGGACGAAGCTGAGGCCTACTCGGTGCCACCAAAGAGGTTGTACACTCATCGCATCACACCTTCTCCTTAACTCGACCTCCTGGCGCCGATGGTGCTCCATCCCGCACCCCCATGGAGCGGCTACCTTGAAGCCGGCGCCGCAGGCGACATCTCCACGGCGGCTCTCCCCCAGTGCGAGGCCCCTTCGGCGGCGGCGGCCATACCAGCCGGATCTGCTACTGCTGCTCCGGCTCTCACTCGATCGCTCGCTCGCTCGCCCAGTTGCTGCTGCTACTGTCCCCCTCGCTCGTGCTGCTGCTCTGCTCCGAGTAAGCCACACTTCAGTCGACTGAATCGACTTTTGGGTCAGTCGATTTTCAGGGGTTGGGGGGGCTCGCCGGAGTTAGGGAAGAACCACCCGCAGCAGGGACGGGGGCTGGCCGGAGAGGTACCCCACTATCTATATTAGGGTTCAGGGTGGGGGGCGGGGGGGCTAGAGGGCTGGCCGGGGCGGCGGTGGCGAGTTGTTTCGGAGCGGCGAGGCGGTGCTGGGGCCGACGGTTCGGCTGGTGGTCGCTGGCGGCTCAGGGGGGTGCAGGTTGAAGATGAACTGCAGGCCCTCCCTAAACTACATGTCAAGTGCCTCTCTGCTACCATTGCGTTCAGTTTCGACAGTAGCATTCAGATTCCACAGTAAATTTCAGTTTCGATAGTTAAGTTCAGAGTCAACAGTTTTTACCTCATCTGTTGTAGTCAGGTGTTTTTGGTGATGTTAATTTTACATCCATTTTACATCATCTATTGGAAATGCTATTAGAATCCCACTTGAGATTGACGATGTCTGTCTTGTGCTGCTTCAGCCTTGACGTCTTACGGCTCACCGGAGCTGCTCCAATGACAGAACGATCCATCACAACAGAGCAGTGCCCTGGACGCCGTCTACAGATCCCTCAGATCTTCCTCCACACCTTCGACAGCCACCTCTGCCTCAACTGCTTCAGCGACCAACCCAATGATGCCGAGGTCGACACGGCTACGGCAAAGAGGTTGTACACTTGTTGCATCACTTATTACTATACATTCACGTTGATCCATTAGGGCTATTTTGGTTCAACGGAAAAACATCAATCCATTGGTTGTTACCATCACTCTAAATTTTTGCATGCTCTCCTTACATAATCTCACCATATTTTTTTCGTATGCATGTCAGATAATGTACACAGTCATGCTGAACATGTAGAGAAAAAGAGAATAGTTTTGCGCGGCAATACAATGTCATGCATACATCGCTCCATGGTGGATTCAATAGCAAACCCTCCCCACCCCTCTCCAGATTGTAATCCAGAGGAAGATATCTGTTCTGAGGCGGATTCGAACGCCGCTGACCACTCCTATTTACCCCCCAAGGTGTTTGCTCTACCTTGGCATGATGATGTTAGTCATATCATGCATATGTTGCCTTGCAGTGCCTACTTTTGACATCATATATGTCATCTGCTTAGTTTAGACATGTTCTGTAATGCCACCTGTTTAGTTTCTATATCATATATGGGAATTATGCAGTCTCATGTCTTTTAGCCAGCCATAATATATGTGAAATGTGCAATGCCATCCTATTTAACCAGGCATCATATATTTGAATGATATCTTGCCCATCCTTTTCTTCATTACATTTCCATTTGTCGACAATGTTTGTACATTAAACTACTCTTCCTGTGAATCAGCCATTTGGGTGGGAGATGGAAAAATCTGGAGTGAAAACAAGGCCTTCAGAGTAGACAATGCTACCTGTCGAAGCAGATCTCTTGTTGGGTCCCGATAGCTCCTCAGAGATGGATTCAGAGACAGATGACCAGTCCTATTCCCCCACTAAGGTGTATGCTCTAACTGGGCACGGTTATACTGCTCATATCATGCATACGGTGTCTTGCATTGCATAGTTTAGACATCATATACACAATATTCAACACCATGTTCTTAGTTCAAACATCATATCCAATGCCCTCTGTTTAGCATATGAATCATATATGTGAATTAAATGATGCGATCCTGATTACTTAGATAACATGTAGGTGAATTATGTCAGGCGATCCTGTTTAGTTATTCATCATATCTTTGAATTATGTTATGCTATGTTATCCAGTTTAGATAGACATCATATATGTGAAATTATGTCATGCTATCCGTTTTAGTTAAACAATATACATGTCAACTATTCATGCCCTCTTTTTTCCACACTATCTATTGCATCTTTCTCTCATACAATGTCTGTACATTCAACTATGTTTCCTGTTTATCAGCCATTTGAATTGGAGCGGGTGATGCTAGTATCTAGTGGACTAAAAACACGGTCTTCAAATAAAACAGTGCTACCTCTTGATGGAGATAGCACCCCGGTTGTACATGCACAAGAACCAGCCCTACCACACATAACCCAAACTCTCGCAGATTGTACCCCTACTACGATGGACAGAGAACCAGCTTCACCCAATCTAACCCCAACCCCAGCCGATATTAACTCAGTTCCTGTTGACACAGCACCATCTCCACCACAGAGCTCCCAAACAAGAGCAGTTAGTAAGGCAGCTCCAGTGCCCAAAGGGCCAGTACTATCATGGCGAACCCCAACTCCACCAGTTAGTACGCCTATTCCTGTGGAGGAAGCACAACCAGCTAGTCGTAGTTTAGCATCTATCGCATTTGATGTTGTTAAATTGTATGTGCGTATCTTCCCATCTTGGAAATATTATATTGAAGATGAAGGAAAATGCCAGTTGTAGGTGTTTGTCCAGGAGTTATGTGTAAGTAATGTTATTCATGGCAATTCCTTTGCTTTGTCCCATACATCCTACCTCCATGATGGTTATAATACAGCAAATTTTCCCATTTTTCTCTATAGAGAAGGACCGATTTGGAAACTCAGGATGAGGTAACCTGTGCTAATACCTCTGCTATCTTCAAGAATGCTTGGTGGCAGTATCGGAATTACCTGAAGAAAACGTACTTCGCCGGCAAAGAAACTCATCAAATTCCCTTATGTTCTCCTGAGACACATTTACTGGATGATGACTAGGAACGCCTTGTTCTGTACTGGTCCCGAACCAAGAATGTGGTAAGGTCTATGAGCTCATCTTCTATTTTTAAGTATTATATTCTTGCGTCTTACTGTACTCTGTTCATGTAGAACAAGTGCCTAAACCTGAAGAATAATTGTTCTAATTTAAGATTCCATTGCTACCATAGGACATAGATATATGTTTGTTTGATGCTTTTATTATGTACTAGTACTTGGCAATAGAAGACTTGGTAGTTTAATCCTGTCCACCTTACTAATGAACTGGTTCACCGAAATGAGTTTCATATACTAGTACATGCTAAACTTGTTATGTGTCTGCTTGTTTCTTCTTTTAGAATGCTGACAGAATATTGGGGAAGAGTGCCTTATTAAGCAACGGTAAAGGAAGTAATGCAGATAAGGTTCAGGATAGTGACACATCCTGTCTTGGTTTAGTGTTGGAGTTACTGGCCACTACCGCTTGCACAAGCTATTCAAACTCACTGTCTGAATCAGTTCGGTTTGTTGAGTCTCAACTACAAGCTGAAAGACATCGATTAGCTGTGCTGCGACAAGAAGCGGAAGGACTACGGAAGTCCCTGGAGCATTCAGATGCATACTTTCTGGTGCAACAACAAGCATTGGAGGATTTTAGCGCCAAACAGGACAAAGCTAATCAGCTTGCTAAGCTTATTGCTAGCATGGTGGATACCCAGGATAACATTTCTTGAGCTCTTCTGATGTTGTTTCAGTTATGCTCTTGTTTTTCTGCCGCGTTTATTTGCACTGGTGGCCAATTTTGACGGCCAATGTATATGATATGCTGCTTTGTTCCCTATATTTGCACTGGTGGCGAACTTTGATGCCCAATGGATGTAATATGTGTAATAGCCGTGATAGCCTAGCGTTAGTTGCTTGCTTATTTTTTTCCTTGTTGTCTTGTTTATTTGTTTGCTTGTAGTCATTGCAGTTCTTTTTCCGCGGTTAACTAGTGGCTGCAATAACCTATTTTTTAAAACTAGGCCACAATAACCATGGGCTAATATTTACTGTAGTGACACTGGGCCTCCTACGGGCCGTAGAAACAGTGGGCCTTTTACGGGCCGTAGAAACAGTAGGCCTTCTACGGGCCGTAGAAACAATGGGCCTTCTACGGGCCGTATCATCAATGGGCCTTATACGGGTCGTATGATCGATTGGCCAAACATGGGCCAATAACAGGCCGCATTATGGACGTAAACGATCTAGAGTTGGAATCGTACGTTCATGGGTCGACTGTAACGGGCCATCGTTAATAGGCCGTATTTGATGATGCTATGAAAACGGCCCAACGTATTAACGGACCACAAACGGGCCGACTGTAACCACACGCTGAATTTGGCCCACAAGCAAAAATTGATAGTAACGGGCCGTAAGTAAACGAATGCTGGAAATGAGCCCAAGAATAGATGGGCTCTGAGAAGGCCGAAAGATAACATGGGCTGGAAACGGCCCAATGGAATAACGGGCCGTTAATGGGTATAAAGTGATACACTGTTTATTACGGGCCAGTTTCACCATGGGCCGTTAATGGGTCTAAAGTGATACACTGTTCATTACGGGCCAGTTTCACCACGGGCCGTTAATAGGCCAAGAGTTACATAGGGCCTCACATGGGCCGAAAGACATCATGGGCCATACATGGGCCAGAAGTGAAAACGGGCTGGAATCATATTGGATGGCCTAGATGACGCTACTAGGCCTAATTCGGATAGGGCGTAACGGGCCTTGGGTTAGCAGGCTGTAAATGGGCCATATGCGAACAGGCCGTTAACAGGCTTTCCATGGGCCGGCCCGCCAGCTTTTGACCAAGTCAAACGGGTCGGCCTTTTCACAGGAATGGGCCACTGTTGGGCCGTGCCACGTGTCAACGTATCATAGGCGCCTATCTGACCAACTGACGAACTGACACGTGTTTCGTCCGGCCTATAAGAATTTTACACGTGGAAATTTCCCATTGGTCGGGGCTGTTAACGGGTTATCGGATCCAAAACCCGACCCGGTAGCTTAACGGTGTTCCGTTACGGTGGATGCCACGTGTCGGTCACCCTTGACGAAAGCACTTCTATGACGCACGATTTATCGTCATGGAAGTGGACACTTCCGTGATGATAATTTTGGTAATGTCATGGAACACTTCTACGACAGCACAGGTATGACTATCTTGTTTCTGTCATAAATTTGTCATGGATGTACATGCATGACAAAAAAAAGTGACCTACTGTGACAAACATGTATCATCACGGAAGTGTATTTTTTTTGCAGTGTTAGGCGAGTACGGGACTGCAGCTAAGCCCCCGAGTGGGAGGATTGCTCTCCACTCGATAGGATTTTTTAAACTTAGGCGAGTGCGGGACTGCAGCTAAGCCCCCAAGTGGGAGGATTGCTCTCCACTTGGCAGGATTTTTCAAACTTAGGCGAGTACGAGACTGCAGCTAAGCCCCCAAGTGGGAGGATTTCTCTCCACTTGGCAGGATTTTTCAAACTTAGGCG
>NC_057797.1:190213970-190228553 GCF_018294505.1 Triticum aestivum
AACTTAGGCGAGTACGAGACTGCAGCTAAGCCCTCGAGTGGGAGGATTGCTCTCCACTCGGTAGGACTTTTTAAACTTAGGCGAGTACGAGACTGCAGCTAAGCCCCCGAGTGGGAGGATTGCTCTCCACTTGATAGGATTTTTTAAACTTAGGTGAGTACGAGACTGCAGCTAAGTCCCCGAGTGGGAGAATTGCTCTCCACTCAATAGGGTTTTTCAAACTTAGGTGAATCAGATTCACAGCTAAGCCTCCGAGTGAGAGGCTTGCTCTCCACCCGGTAGGATTTTGTTTTTGAAACTTAGGCGAATCGGATTCGCGGCTAAGTCACCCACTGGGGGATTTCGGACACATGTAAAACTAATAACAATCATTTAGGAGACTGTAAAACCATGCCTTTGATAAACAAACTGAAAGGTACTTCTTATTACATCTCGAAAGTCTGACTGCTTAAGTATTAAGATGGCGGAGAAGCTCCGCATTCCAAGCACGTGGCTCGTCTTTCTTGTGTTCCACATCGTACAGGTGATATGATCCATTGTGGAGCACTTTGGTAATGACGAAGGGGCCTTCCCAGGTGGGAGCAAGCTTGTGTGGACGTTGCTGATCCACTCAGAGAACCAGGTCCCCCTCCTGAAATGCTCGACCTCTTAGGTTCCTAGCATGGAATCGATGAAGGTCTTACTGATAGATGGTCAACCTGATCAGGGCCATCTCTCTCTCTTCTTCTAAAAGATCAACAACATCTTGACGGGCTTGTTCTGCTTCTGCCTCTGAGCAGAGCTCCACTCGCGGGGCATTATGGAGTAAATCAGTCGGCAGCATGACCTCAGCTCCATAAACCAGGAAGAAGGGAGTCCACCAGTCGATCGATTTGGCATTATTCTCAGACCACACAGTACTGATGGTAACTCATCTACCCAAGCACCAGCCGCATTCTTGAGGTCTCGCATCAATCTGGACTTCAACCCTTGTAAGATCAAACCATTTGCTCTTTCTGCTTGTCCGTTTGACTGAGGGCGAGCGACTGAAGCGTAGTCGCCCTGGGAAGTGCAGAAGGCTCTGAACTCATCTGAATCAAAGTTTGAACCGTTGTCTGTGATGATGTTGTGCGGGACTCCATATCTGAACGTTAACTCTCTAATGAAGCTGACGGCGGTTCTCGAATCGAGGTTCTTGATGGGTTTGGCTTCAATCCATTTAGTGAACTTGTCGACTGCAACAAGCAGGTGGGTGAAACCACTTATGCCAGTCCTCAAGGGTCCAACAATATCCAACCCCCAAACAACAAATGGCCAGGTGAGTGGAATGGTCTTCAAAGCTGAAGCAGGCTTGTGAGACATGTTGGAGTAGAACTTGCACCCCTCACACTTGTTGACTATTTCCTTTGCCATTTCATTTGTACGCGGCCAGTAAAAACCTGCTCGGTACGCTTTGGCCACGATTATCCGAGAGGACGCATGGTGACCACAGGTCCCCAAGTGGATATCATTAAGTATCATTCGACCCTCCTCTGGGTAATGCATCGCTGGGCAACTCCAGTCACACTCTCCCTATATAGTCGACCACCTAGCACAGTGAAGGCTTTGGATCAACGGATAATCTGTCGTGCTTCATCTTCGTCTTCTGGAAGCTCTTTCCTGAGAATATATGCGATATACGGCACTGTCCAGTCAGGAATGTGTCACATCCCTGGTCCTGTTATGCACTAAGCTAGACCTCATGTGAGCATCATGTTTTATTTCAAATGAAATTTGAATTGAGGAATTTTCAAAGCCTCAGAAACCTTCTAAAAATGATCAACATTAAAATCTCCTCAAAGAGGTCCAAGAAAATGCTCCTTTTAGTCTCTGAAAATATTGCAAAGAGGTAAAACTCAAAACAATATTTTTGGTATCTCAGAGTTAATTATTTTGGGCCTTTGAATTAAATAAATAGCTATTTGCATTGGATATATATTTGATATATAAATAATATATGTCCAATAATTACTGGAACATTTTATGTGGTTTGGTATATTTTAACCCTAGCCACATAACTATTTTCAGGATTTTATAAAATGGTTTAGTATTTTACTAAACTAAAACAAAACAGAACAAAATAGAAAACAATAAATAAAAGAAGAGAGAGAAGTTACCTGGCCTCACCCGTGCAGCCCACCAGAGCCGGCCCAGCTCCTGTGCTGGTCCAGCACTGCGTGGCCCAGCCCACCTGGCCCCCCTTCTCCTGTCTTCTTCCCGTGCCAGCGCACGAAGCAGCTCGGTGGCGAGCACCGCCGTCGCGCTTGGCCACCTCCTGCCTGGTTGCCTCCCTCCTCGATGCGCCTGGAGACGCCACGACACCCCTGGCCTCTCTCTCACTCTCCCTGGAACCCCTCTCGCTCTCCCTCCGTCCCTATTCCCCCTCTGCTCTCTCTCCCTCCCGCGACCGAACGGAGCCGCCGCCACCGACGCCGTTCGCCGCGGCCACCACCACCGCCTCGTCTCCCCGACGCCTCCCAAAGCTCTGCCTCGACCTACTCTTCCTCCCCAACCCTCCAAGCAACACCCGGAGCCCTGCAGTGACGCCATCACCGCCATCTTCGTCGCCACGGCCGACGATCGCCCCCGTTCGATTCACCGCCGACAGGTCGCCCCCGAGCCCACTGAGACGCGCTCTGCAACCACAGTGAGCTCATGGACCGATTCCCCCTCCTCTCTTGCTCGCGTTCTTGCTCTAGCCCCGTTCCCCACCTCCGCCGAAGCTCGCCGCCGCCACGGCCGACGAGCTCCATGCTCCTGAGCTCGTCCGCTCGCCCGAGCATCACCAGCGTGCTCACCGCGCTCCGGCGAACCCGAAACACCCACGAGTGCTCCCTGCCATGCCCTATAGCGCCATCTCCGCGGTTGCCCGAACTCCGGCCGCCGCCTTTGAGCTCGCCGCCGTCGATATAGGTCGCCCCCGGCCTAACTGACCGCACCACTCGACGCGTGGGATCTTCAGCGTCACGTAGCTGCCCTTCGCCGGCCATTTGGTCGCCGGAGGAGGAATTCCGACCCCCTCCGCCGTCTCGGGCTTCACCGGCGACGAGCCGTGGACCAAGTCCGGCGAGTTTTGACCCCAGTTGGACGCCCTGACTCAATGACAGGTGGGCCCTGCCCTGTTAGCTAATTAGGATTAGCACTAATCGAGTTAGTTAAACTAATTACCCCCCTGCTGACACTGACATGTGGGCCAGGCTCTAATTAAACTTAGGTTAGTTAACTGTGTCACTGACGTGTGGTCCCCACACGTCAGGTTTGACCGGACCAGCCCCTGTTGACCTGTGACATCATGCCAACGTCATGCTGACGCAATAATTCCTTTCTGGAATTTAAATAAATCTTAAATGATTTAATAATTCCAGAATATATTCTAAACTTCTAAAAATCATAGAAATTCAACCGTAACTCCAAATTAAATAAATTATATATGAAAAATTATCAAAAAAATTCAAGGAATCCATCTGTACCATTTTCATGCATGTTTGAACAATGGTTGTCCTCTGTTTTGGACAAAACCAATAAAGGGCATTTAAATAATCACATATGGAGTTTGAATTTGAATCTTGTATTCAAACCAACCCCATTTAACTTGTTGCTAGTTGCATTAGCTCAAAACACATTCATATTGCCATGTCATAGCATGCATCATTTTGTGCATTGCATTGATTGTGTTTTTCTGTGTTGCCGGTATTTGTCCCCTCTCGATAGACGCGATACAGATGATGTGATCGTTGACACTGATGAAGACTCAATGTTATCTTCAGAAGTGCCAGGCAAGCAAAACCCCCTTGTTCATTCCGATAAAATCCCACTCTCTCGCTCCTGCTCTCCTTTACTGCATTAGAACAACAACGACATATTTGTTACTTGCTGCGGTAGCTGAACCCCTTTATCCTTTGCATGACCTGTCATTGCCACAGTAAATAGATGAAACCCACTAGCATGAGTAGGAGTTGTTTGAGCCCTGTTGTGCCTACTCATTCATGCTTGTTTGTCACGCCTGCTACTGCTTAGAGTTGAGTCAGGTCTGATTCATCCGGGATGAATCAGAGGTGTGTGAACATGTCCTACTGTGTGTGAGCTAAGTGTGTGAATACGATTTGGTAAAGGTAGCAGTGAGAGGCCATGTAGGAGTACATGGTGGGCTGTCTCATTGCAGCCGTCCTCAGGAACTGAGTTCTGTGTTTGTGATCCATGATTCAGCTACTACCACGCATTGGGCCCGAAACCAATGGACCCTCTCGGCTTCTTGATCACCCTTGTCCTCTGTCCAGGAGTTGCAAGTAGTTTCTGGTGTTTGTAGTATGCTGGAGGCCGTGCGCAGCGCTGACCGTAGGGGTGGGCTGTGATGCGGTAGGCACGTGGCCGGGTAAACCGGGCGCCCGTTTGGTGTCACGGAACCCTGTTCACATCGTTTGGGGCTGTGAGCGAAACTCCGGCCGGATCTCCTCATGGATGGAACCCGAATAGGCGATAAACCTGGACTAGAGACTTGAGTGTTTAGGCAGGCCGTGGCCGACACCCACGTTGGGCTTCCGCTTGAAGGTTGCCGAGTACATGTCGTGTAAACGGCGGTAAGTGGTGAGAGCATGTGTGAAGAAGTACACCCCTGCAGGGTTAACATCATCTATTCGAATAGCCGTGTCCGCGGAAAAGGACTTCTGGGTTGCTTATATCAGTTCATAGACAAGTGAAAGTGGATACTCTAAAATATGCAAGAGAAGCGTGAGTGCTATGGATGGCGTTCTCGTAGGGAGACGGGAGCGGTTCCATAGTGGTGTATTGATATGGTGAATATGTGGACTCGTGTGCGCCACCTCAAAAGAGTTACATTGCAGTCGTAGTTTAGGATAGCCACCGGGTCAAAGCTGGCTTGCTGCAGTTAAACCCCACCATCCCTTTGTTGATAATGATGCATATGTAGATAGTTCTGATGTAAGTCTTGTTGGGTACATTTGTACTCACGTTTGCCTATTTTATGTTTTGCAGAGAGACTTCGGTCTCACTAGTAGTTCCGCATGGACTTCGACATTTAGCTTGTTACCTCAGCTACGATCTTGTGCCCTCGGCAGGATCTGGTAGATAGTCAGGCTTCTCAGCCTTTTCATTTATAGATGTCTGTACCCAGACATGATAGCTTCCGCTTGTGCTTTGACTTGTATGCTCTGAGTGTTGGGTCATGAGACCCATGTTTGTAACATCTCGCTCCTCGGAGCCTATTGATTAAATACTTGAGTCATTGAGTCATGTTGTGATGCCATGTTGTATTTGCACATATCGAGCATATTGTGTGTATGTTATTGGAATGCTTGGTATGTGTGGGATCTGACCATCTAGTTGTTTATCTTTAGTAGCCTCTCTTACCGGGAAATGTCTCCTAGTGTTTCCATTGAGCCTTGGTAGCTTGCTACTGCTCCGGAACACTTAGGCTGGTCGGCATGTGTCCTTCTTCGTTCCTATGTCTGTCCCTTCGGGGAAATGTCACGCGATGAATACCGGAGTCCTGTTAGCCCGCTACAGCCCGGTTCACCGGAGTCCTGCTAGCCCAGTGCTACAGCCTGGATTCACTCGCTGATGACCGACACGTTCGATGCTGGGTCATGGATGCCTATCCCTGTAAGTCTGTGCCACTTTGGGTTTACGACTAGCCATGTCAGCCCGGGCTTCTTATCATATGGATGCTAGCGACACTGTCATATACGTGTGCCAAAAGGCGCAAACGGTCCCGGGCAAACGTAAGGCGACACCCGTGGGAATACCGTGCGTGAGGCCGCAAAGTGATATGAGGTGTTACATGCTAGGTCAATGTGGCATTGAGTCGGGGTCCTGACAGAATGATAACCAAAACTTCCATGATTAAGTCGACCACAACTGGGATTTCAACTTCAGTCGGATCTGTAGAACTCTTAGGTTGCGGGGGATCTTCTGTGAAGGGATCCTCTTGAACTGATGGTATGTGAAGGTGCTCCAAGAACACATTGCTGGGAATGGGCTCTCGCTTGGAACCTATCTTTGCCAGATCATCCGCTGCCTGATTCTTCAATCGGGGAATGTGGTGGAGCTCTAGCCCTTCAAACTTCTTTTCTAACTTTCTCACTGCATTGCAGTAACCAGTCATAGCTAGGCTTCTGACGTACCACTCCTTCATCACTTGATTGACCACCAAATCTGAGTTGTCATAGACCATTAAGCGACAGACGCCGAGTGAAATGGACATTCGCAACCCATACAGAAGTGCTTCATATTCAGCTTCATTGTTGGAGGAGTCAAAGTGAATATGAAGGACGTAACTGAGTTTGTGACCTCGCGGGGATACCAGAACTACTCCAGCGCCAGAACCATTCAACATCTTGGATCCATCAAAGAACATAGTCTAATGTTCCGAGTGGACTTGAGTTGGTTGCTGTTGCTCGATCCACTCGACGAGGAAATCTGCTATTGCTTGGGACTTGATTGCTTTCTTTGCCTCAAACTTGATATCCAATGGAAGGAGTTCAATCGCCCACTTTGCCACTCGACCAGTTGTGTCTCTGTTGTTCAGGATTTCTGACAATGGAGCATCGCTGACGACTATGATAGAGTGATCTGAGAAATAATGTGCAACCTTCTTCGTGGTCAAGTAAATTCCATAGACAAGCTTTTGATAATGCGGATATCTCTGCTTGGATGGAGTTAAGACTTCAGAGATACAGTACACTGGGTGTTGAACCTTACAGGCTTTACCTTCTTCATCCCGCTCGACCATGAGTACTGTACTGACAACTTGTCCAGTGGCTGCAATATAAAGCAATAAAGGCTCTTTGTTGATTGGAGCAGCGAGCACCGGCTGGGTGGAAAGCAGAGTTTTGAGCTCTGCAAACGCTGCGTTAGCTTCAGGAGTCCACTCTAATTTTTCAGATTTCTTCATCAATCTGTAAAGAGGCAATGCCTTTTCATCGAGATGAGAGATGAATCAACTCAAGGCGGCCAAACAAACTAGTAAGCTTCTGAACGTCGTGTACGCGCACAGGGCTTTTTATTCGGGGTATTGCGCCAACTTTCTCTGGGTTTGCATCGATCCCATGTTTGGAAACGAGGAAACCAAGTAACTTTCCACCTGGAACTCCGAATTTACATTTCATCAGGTTAAGCTTGATATCATATCTTCTCAGATTGGCAAAGGTTTCAGCAAGGTCAGTCAGTAGGTCAGAACCTGTATGTGACTTAACCACGATGTCATCCATATATTCTTCCTCATTTCGACTGATTTGAGTGAGCAGGCACTTCTGTATCATGCGCATGAATGTGGCACCATCATTTTTGAGACTGCTACCTCTTGAGCACCGCATTGGTTTTCCCTTGAAAAGGAAAGGGTGATGCAGCAAAGTAGCGTAAGTATTTCCCTCCGTTTTTGAGAACCCAGGAATCAATCCAGTAGGAGGCCACATGCAAGTCCCTCGTACCTACACAAACAAATAAGAACCTCGCAACCAACACGATAAAGGGGTTGTCAATCCCTTCACGGTCACTTAAGAGAGTGAGATCAGATAGAGATGATAAGATAATATTTTTGGTATTTTTATGATAAAGAGTAAAAGTAAAGATTTCAAAATAAAAGGTAATAGAAAGAGCTTGTTGACGGAAGATTAATATGATGGAGAATAGACCCGGGGGCCATAGGTTTCACTAGTGGCGTCTCTCAAGATAGCATAAGTATTACGGTGGGTGAACAAATTACTGTCGAGCAATTGATAGAAAAGCGAATAATTATGAGAATATCTAGGCATGATCATCTATATATGCATCACGTCCGTGACAAGTAGACCGACTCTTGCCTGCATCTACTACTATTACTCCACACATCGACCGCTATCCAGCATGCCTCTAGAGTATTAAGTTCATAAGAACAGAGTAACGCATTAGGTAAGATGACATGATGTAGAGGGATAAACTCAAGCAATATGATATAAACCCCATCTTTTTATCCTCGATGGCAACAATACAATACGTGTCATTTCCCTTTCTGTCACTAGGATCAAGCACCACAAGATTGAACCCAAAGCTAAGCACTTCTCCCATTGCAAGAAAGATCAATCTAGTAGGCCAAACCAAACCGATAATTCAAAGAGACTTGAAAAGTTAACCAATCATGCATAAAAGATTTTAGAGAAGAATCAAATATTGTTCATAGATAGACTTGATCATAAACCTAGAATTCATCGGATCTCGACAAACACACCGCAAAAAGAGTTACATCGAATAGATCTTCAAGAAGACCGAGGAGAACTTTGTATTGAGATCCAAAGAGAGAGAAGAAGCCACCTAGCTAATAACTATGGACCCGAAGGTCTGAAGTAAACTACTCACACATCATCGGAGGGGCCATGGAGTTCATGTAGAGGCCCTCCGTGATCGATGCTCCCTCTAGTGGAGCTCCGCAAAAGGCCCCAAGATGGGATCTCTTGGGTACTGAAGGTTGCGGTGGTGGAAATAGGGTTTCACGGTGCTCCTCGATGTTTTCAGGGTATATGAGTATATATAGGAGGAAGAAGTAGGTCGACTGAGCCACGAGGGGCCCACGAGGGTGGAGGGCGCGCCTGGGGGGGTAGGCGTGCCCCCCTGCCTCGTGGACTCGTTGTTTATTTCTTGACGTTCACTCCAAGTCCTCTGGATCACGTTTGTTCCAAAAATCACGTTCCCGAAGGTTTCATTCTGTTTGATATTCCTTTTCTGCGAAACACTGAAATAGGCAAAAAAACAGCAATTTGCACTGGCCCTTGGGTTAATAGGTTAGTCCCAAAAATAATATAAAAGTGTAAAATAAAGCCCATTAACATCCAAAACAGATAATATAATAGCATGGAACAATAAAAAATTATAGATACGTTGGAGACGTATCAAGCATCCCCAAGCTTAATTCTTGTTCGTGCTCGAGTAGGTAAATGGTAAAAAACAGAATTTTTGATGTGGAATGCTACCTAACAAAATTCTCAATGTAATTCTCTTTATTGTCGCATGAATATTCAGATCCGAAAGATTCAAGACAAAAGTTTAATATTGACATAAAAATAATAATACTTCAAGCATACTAACTAAGCAATTATGTCTTCTCAAAATAACATGGCAAAAGAATGTTCATCCCTACAAAATCATATAGTTTGGTCATGCTCCATTTTCGTCACACAAGAATGCACTCATCATGCACAACCCCGATGACAAGCCAAGAAACTATTTCACACTTTAGTAATCTCAAACTTTTTTCAACTTTCACGCAATACATGAGCGCGAGCCATTGATATAACACTATGGGTGGAATAGAATATGATGAGAAGACAAAAAAGGAGAAAATATCACATCGACGCGGCTAATCAATGGGCTAGGGAGATGCCCATCAATTGATGTCAATGCAAGGAGTAGGGATTTCCATGCAACGGATGCACTAGAGCTATAAATGTATGAAATCTCAACAAAAGAAACTAAGTGGGTGTGCATCCAACTTGCTTGCTCACGAAGACCTAGGGCACTTGAAGTAGCCCATTGTTGGAATATACAAGCCAAGTTCTTTAATGAAAAATTCCCACTAGTATATGAAAGTGACAAAACAAGAGACTCTCTATCATAAAGATCATGGTGCTACTTTGAAGCACAAGTGTGGAAAAAGGGATAGTAGCATTGCCCCTTTTTTGGGGCCTTCTTTTTTTATCTGGCCTTTCTCTTTTTTTATATGGGACAATGCTCTATTAATGATGATCATCACACTTCTATTTATTTACAACTCAATGATTACAACTCGATACTAGAACAAATTATGACTCTATATGAATGCCTCCGGCAGTGTACCGGGAAGGGAAATGAATCAAGAGTGACATGTATGAAAAATTATGAACGGTGGCTCTGCCACAAATACGATGTCAACTACATGATCATGCAAGGCAATATGACAATGATGATGTGTGTCATGATAAATGGAACGGTGGAAAGTTTCATGGCAATATATCTCGGAATGGCTATGGAAATGCCATAATAGGTAGGTATGGTGGCTGTTTTGAGGAAGATATAAGGAGGTTTATGTGTGACAGAGCGTATCATATCACGGGGTTTGGATGCACCGGCGAAGTTTGCACCAACTCTCAAGGTGAGAAAGGGCAATGCACGGTACCGAAGAGGCTAGCAATGAAGGAAGGGTGAGAGTGCGTATAATCCATGGACTCAACATTAGTCATAAAGAACTCACATACTTATTGAAAAAATCTACAACTCATCAAAAACCAAGCATTACGCGCATGCTCCTAGGGGGGATAGATTGGTAGGAAAAGACCATCGCTCGTCCCCGACCGCCACTCATAAGGAAGACAATCAAATAACACCCCATGTTTCAAATTTGTTACACAATGGTCACCATACGTGCATGCTACAGGACTTGCAAACTTCAACGCAAGTATTTCTCAAATTCACAACTACTCAACTAGCACACTCTAATATTACCACCTTTATATCTCAAAACAATTATCAAGTATCAAACTTCTCCTAGTACTTCAATGCACTTTTTATGAAAGTTTTTATTATACCGATCTTGGATGTCTATCATATTAGGACTAAACTCATAACCAAAGCAAACTACCATGCTGTTCTAAGGGACTCCCAAAATAATATAAGTGAATCATGAGAGATCAATAATTTCTATAAAATAAAACCACCACCGTGCTCTAAAAGATATAAGCGAAGCACTAGAGCAAAATTGTCTAGCTCAAAAGGTATAAGTGAAGCACATAGAGGGGCTTCATTGTGATGAATCGTTATAGGGATGACCCGGCCCCTCCTGGGCGGGTCGTACCTAATAGTTATATCCCCAACATTAGGCCCCAGGTTGAATTAAACTTGTTCATGTCAATCTTCAAGACGTAGAGAAATTCTTCTACTTCTGGTGTGCAAACCTTATAACCCGCCATGACGTCATATCCAAGAATTTCGGAAAACCCGGCACGACATCATCTATCTTAATGTCCTTCCGAAAATCAATGCATCCAATTAGCTGGATAACCATCATTTGGCCTCCTCGTCTTTCGTGCCTGCCTATTTTCCTGTTTGCTTATAAATAGGATCATGAAGTCATCTTCCACTCTTCTCCTTCTCCTTTCTTCCTCCTTGCAATGTGTCGTACCACACGAACCTCGCCGCCGTCGACCTTCGTCCTCGACCTCAACTCCGGCTGCTGCATCGCCCTGAGTAGAAAAGAAAAACTATAGCGCCACTTCATTGTCCGAACAGCATCAGTAAGTCTTCGGTCCCTCGTCATGGATCCGTCATTAGGGTTTGTCGGTGTTCATCGGTGTTCTTCCGTGTTCGTCACTGTCGTTCGTTCTCTTTATTTAGATCCATAGGGTAGATCCAAAAACCATAGAAAACTTTGCGTGGTAGTAGTTTTGGTGCTTGTTTTAATACTAGAATATATATCCCCACCGCGATAGATCTCCTCTAGGGCACCTCTGCTTTTCCACTGTCACGAATTTATTTCCGTTTTCTTGAACAATGGTAGATCCAAATTTGTAACCTCAATCCGTGGAATCTGTTTGTCCCAATACTTGGAAAATTTTGTTTTCAGCAACTCTTGAATATCTTAGTCATGGCGGCTTACCCTCCCAGCTTATCTTTACTTCATATACCATTAGCCCTTGCTTAAGCCGCCATTGTACTGTAATTGTTAACTTACAATCCCACCAACTGACTTGAGCCGGCAAATTATTTCCTTCTAGGCTTCCTTTTCATCATGCCGCCAAAGACAATGACAACTTGTAACTGGGTTCCTTCCATCGTCACCGAGAGCACCTTGAAGGATTTTGTCACAGTTGGATACTTACCAGAGAAAAGTGTCATGTATTATCGTGCTCCTGACCCGGCTAAAGACAAACCTCAGCCAAAAGATGGTGAAGTTATTGTTTTTACTGATCATATGAACCGGGGCTTCTTGTCGTCTGGCTCAAAATTCTTTAGGGATGTCCTGCACTTCTTCAAACTTCATCCGCAAGATATTGGACCCAATTCAATATCAAATATCTGTAACTTCCAAGTTTTTTGTGAAGTATATCTTCAAGAAGAACCCAACGTCGAGCTCTTCAAGGAATACTTCTACCTGAACCGCCAGAACGAGTATACCAATGGCCCCATCTTGGAACTTGGCGGAATTTCAATTCAACGCAGACGAGATGCTATCTTCCCTCTAGTAGTCCTGCCAAGCCATCCTAAAGACTGGAACCAAACATGGTTCTATTGCAAAGATATCTCTCCGTCTGATGAGAATTCGTTGTCGGGTTATTGACCTAAGCGCCTTGATTCAAAGTACCAACTCCCTGATAAACTTACTGCCGCCGAACGCACGAAACTTGTCCACACAATCAGAAAAGCTCAAGCCTTGCTGGGAAACGGCTTAACTGGAGTTGACTTAATCCGGTGTTGGGTTGCATGGCGGATCATCCCTTTAAGCCGCCGATCCAGCTTGATGTGTAACTATACCGGAGTAACTGATGATCCCTTATGTCATAGCAATCTGCATCTGACTGAAGAGTCCATCGTTGAGATGGCAACCACACTTGTCAATAGCAAATATGAAGACCGCAGCCTAGTGGGTTTGAACCCTTTCTGCAAGCTTAACCCGACGCCAGAGGTAAATATTTTGACTTCTTTTCCCTCAGCAGTTAATTATTGCATGAACTTCAACATGTTATCCTTCCACAAGCTAAATCTGACTTCTGGAAGGCCAAATATGACCATGAAGCTGCCAAAAAGGCTAAGGCTGCTGCGAGAGCCACCAAAAAGATTGTCAGGAAGTCTAAGAAGAAAACCACTACCTCTGAATTACTTAAGCTAGATGATACCTCTGAGTCGGAGGTAGCCCTTGACCCTCTTGACTATTTTTTAACAACCTTATTGACACTGACTATTGCCAGGATGACACGGGGGCCAGCCAGGCAGTTGAAGAAGAGGTAACTATTATTTCCTCCAACTCAGAACCTTTACCAAGGCAGAAACTTCGGCGAGTAACCAGGAAAGTAAGGTTTTCACACCCCTTCGCTTATTTGGATCCTCATTTTCTTTTGAAAGGACAGCAACATGAGAGCCGCCGCCAGACCCGGACCGGTGGAGAAGACGATTTATCCTCCGGCTTACTAAACACTCCTCGGAAATGCTAGAATGAGGTTCTTTTTAACCTTTAACCCTTGTATTTTCCAACAAGTTACTTTTGTTAATCACTCAATTTTGACTCCATCCTTGCAGAAGATTTCCCGTTCTTCTTCTGGTGACTCATCACAAACTCAATTGCCGGCTTTCAAGACCGCCCCCGGGTAAAGATAATTATCCTTCTTCTGTACCTTTATATCCGCATCATTATACTGACTTGTCCAAATTCTTTTTAGCGGTCAAGAAAAGCCCAAAAAAGCAAAGGTGAAAAAGCCGGCCGAGGATCCGAAAACTGTTGAACCGGAGCAGCCAACCCTTGTACCGGAACACTGTGAAGCACCGGAAGATCCTGCTGTCAACGCTCGACCGGATTTACCTGAGCCGTCTGTTGACGAAACCATTCTTGATCCATCAACTATTGAGCCATCATGCTCAGCTAACCCGCCAGAGACTCACGGCGATGATGTTTTAATCACTGGCACCAGATTCATTGAACCAAGGAATCCAACTGTATTGGCGATACACTCTGCCAAAGAGGAAGTTATGGAAAGGCGGAAAGTGAGGTTTGACGTCTCCCACTATGCTCATCTGAGTATTAGTGAAGTGTTATCTAGTTATCTCAGTCAAGTGCACTCCAGCCGTGATTCAAAAATTGAGATGGTCAAACAGATGCACCAAAAATATGAGGTACGTTCTCCGGCTTATATAAGTTATATACCCTGTCAGCCTCCAAGTCTTCTAATTATGATAAGATTGAATGATCTGTAGACTTAAGACTTATAAGCCTTTGTCTTAGACTCCCTCCAAGTCTGGTTTACAACTAAACCGGACGCTGATAGTATTTCAATTTGCATGTGTAGTCCTCAAGGGCGGTTTAATCAGTATGAATGAGCCGGTCCTACTAGCACTACAAAAAAAGACACATCCGTGAAATTTTGGGTTGAATGATTTTTTTTCTGTCATACATATGACACTTCTATGATGATAACTGTGACAAAACCCGGTATCATCATAGATGTGGTGGGCTCCTACTTCTATGACAAAAAATCATGACAGAAAATGGGCTTTTCGTCCTGGGCGGTCCGGAGACGCAGCTGCATGACATTCTTTGGGCCATCCATGACAGAAAAAACCATGGTAGAAGCGAGGGGGAGGAAAATTTCGGGGAGTTCCCGGTTACGGTGGGAGGTCGGGGGCTGAGCGATGCGCGTTTCTCTCGTACACGTACGCGCGTGTGTGCGAGACGTTGGCTCTAACTAAACCCGAGCGAAGCATTGGGCTCTAACTGAACCCGAGCGATTGCACTGCAGGCTACGCGTTATTAAACCCGAGCGGTCGATCGATGGCTGTTAACTGAACCCGATCGAGCGATTCCTTCGCTACTGCTGCTAACTGGAGCCGATTGAT
>NC_057797.1:190228969-190241895 GCF_018294505.1 Triticum aestivum
GTAGACGGTGGAGGGGTGCTCGTGGAGGGGTTGTTGAACAGGACCCCGTGGTGTGGAGGGCTGGATGAACAGTAGACAATGGAGGGGTGCCCGTGGAGGGGTGGTTGAACAGTAGCCGGTGGAGTAGCGTGCGGTGGAAGATGGATGAACAGGAGCCCGTGGAGGCTGGAGGAGGTCGACGGTAGCCCGTGGAGGCTGGAGGAGGTCGATGGTGGAGATGAACAGTATCCCGTGGAGTCCCGTTTTGCGGTACGCCACACCCCTCCCAATGAACAGGAGCCCCATTTCGACCGTAGGAGGTCCCTTTCGTCCATTTTGCGGTACGCCACACCCCTCCCGATCAACAGGACCCCCGTTTCGACCGTAGGAGGTCCGTTTCCTCCGTTTTGCAGTACGCCACACCCCTCGCGATGAACATGACCCCCGTTTCGACCGTAGGAGGTCTGTTTCCTATGTTTTGCGGTACGCCAGACCCCTCCCGATCAACAGGACCCCGTTCCGAATGTAGGAGGTCCGTTTCCTCTATTGTGTGGTATGCCAGGCCTCGTTTCCATCACCTGTTCCATCCAAGCCCTCCCGATGAACATGACCACGCATTCCGTTCTGACCCAGCCGGTTGGCTCCCATGCGTTCCATTGCCTCCCGATGAACACGACACATTCAGTTGCCTCCCCATGAACACGATGCATTCCGTTGCCTCCCCATGAACACGATGCATTCCGTTGCCTCCCCATGAACACGACGACGACGCTGTTTCTCCGTTCTGACCCAGCCATGTACACGAGCCCTGGCCGTACGTATGCGCGAGTAGGCGTTCGAGACCCCGCCCGTATGTACACATACGTGGCCGTATTTTCTTTCTTGCACCCTGGCCGATGTACGTACGTGTACATGCTACGTGCGCGCCTCTACTACGACACGTACGCGCCTCTACTATGACACGTGCGTGCCTCTACATTCATCAGTATATATGTACGTACACGTTCGCGACCAGAATGACAACGCTACGTACGCTTCGACCAGGTGGGTCTCGACTGTCAGGCACTTCCTTGCGTGCGAAGATGTAGCTGGTGGGTCCCAGCAGTCAGGGGGGCGAATCGTTTTTTTTGCCCGAACGCACTTCCTTGCGTGCGAAGATGTAGCTGGTGGGTCCCAGCAGTCAGGGGGCAAATCATTTTTTTGCCCGGACGCCCTTCCTTGCGTGCGAAGATGTAGCTAGTGGGTCCCAGCATTCAGCGGGAAACATTTTTTCGCGAAATACAGTGGCCCGTCCGGTGGGTCCCAGCTGTCAGGTGGAGGAATCATTATTTTCCACGTAATAAGGAGGCACTTCCTTGCTGCGGCCATGGACCCAGCTGTCAGCCTCTCCACGTACAGCCTCTCCATGGAAGTCGTTCCTTGACCACGTTGACCACGTCGCGCCGAGAGCACTAGGGCGGTGGACGACGGCGAGGCCTAGGAAGGGGACGACGCGGAGCCGGAGAAAACACAGTAGTGGAAGCCCGCGCGGAGAGGAGTACGAGGGTTCACTGGTTCGGCTGCGGTGTGAGGCTGCCGTCGCCGCAGGGCCTGGCCAGTGGTGGGAATAGTAGGGGGCGGTGAGGTCTCTGCGGCAGCACATCCGGCCACGGGAGGCAGGAGCATGCGGCATGACTGGCTGCTTTGGGCGGCTGAAGCAAGAAGACCAGAGGTTGAAGAAGCACTACAGCCGTTGGATGGACACCGTACGGTCACTAGAGCTAGAATCGTTTATATTGACTAAGTTGATAAAACCCTCCGTCCCCGTCAACTTAGTAGGCCCACAAGTCAGCCTCCCACCAAGGTGGGTCCTAGCTAGCAGGGGGTATTCATTTTTTGTGTGTAATAAGGAGGCACTTCCGGTGGGTCCGAGTTGACAGCAGGGGGAACGTTTTTTTCGCGAAATACGATGGGCCGTCGGGTGGGTCCCAGCAGTCAGGGGCAAACATTTTTTTCGTGAAATACTGGTAGGCATCCGGTGGGTCCCTGCTGTTGTAACGCCCCAAGACCGGAGCTTCAGATGGCTTCCAGGGTTTCCGGGTTTCCTTGTGTGATTTGTTTCGTCTGTTTCATTCATCTTTGCATCATGTGCATTGCATCATGTCATCATGCAACCCGTTTTAAAACTCAACTAAATAAATTGCATAGATCGTTGATCTATTTAAATCGAGGGAACTCACATGGTGGTTTTTCTTTAAAACATACCTTCCCAATATTTAGGGAGCTATTATAAAGTACTCCATTAATTTGGAATTATCCGCAACCCACTTGCATGTTAAATCTTTGACCTTTCCTTCTTCCGATTTCCCGCTCTCAAACTTTGTCGATAATTCTTTTGTTCTTTTTCTAAGCTCCACCAAAAACCCGAACATTTTTGGCCACACCAAACCTAGTCCCAATTCAAAACCATTTGAATTATATACAAATTAATTTAAATTTAATTCCTGCAATCTTGCCACTTCTATTTTTTCTGTGGTCATGCTTATTTTTATGAGTCCAGGAAAATTATCCTCCTGCTCAAACTCTTTTCCCTAATCCCCCTTCTTTTCCTTTCTCTCTATTTCTTTTCGGTTAAAGAAGAAAGAGAGGAGAGGGAGAGCCCAATCCAGCAAGCCCAGCCGGCGCCCTTACCACTTGACCGGCCTTTTGGCCCACCTAATCCTAACCTAGGCCCGACCCTCTCTTTTGACCTCTCCTCTCGCTCTCGAGTGCCGCCAGGAGCCGAGACCCATCTCCCTCGTGCAGCAACCCCCGATCCCATCGAAAACATGTTTTAGAGCTTATGCACCCGGGTACTCCTTATCCAACCACTCATTTCTGCATCAGGATTCGTGCAAATAATTTTCTTTTTTTTGTTTCTCTCATATAGAACATGTTTTTGTACTTTCAACTTTGCAGCACAACAAAGCTTTCTATGTAGAATGTGGGATAAAACTTACAGATTTTTTGGTCCAACATAAATATACAAAATGAGATTTATTTGATTAAAAAATCTTATTTTTCATATTTATGTCGGACAAAAAAATCTGAAAGTTTTATCTCACATTCTAGTTACAAAGTTATGTTGTACTGCAAAGTTTGAAGTTCAAGACATGTTTTATATGAGAGGAACAAAAAAGAGAAAATTCCATGTAATAAGGTAGTTGTGTAGCACAGATCTCAAAGCAATAATGGAGCGTTAGGATAGTGAGGCCCGGGTGCATAAGCTCATAGAATCTGCATTCCCGATCCCATCGCTCCCTCGACCCCTCCTCCTCGTTCCTCTTCCCGCCGCCACTATCCCCACGCGCGCATCGGGACAGGGAGAGGAGCTCCCCTCGACGCCCGATCCCCTCGACGCCTCCACCGCGAGATACCCGCAGCCCGATCCCCATCTCCCATCTCTCCCTCCTCTCGCTCTCCTCGCAACGCACCAGAGGAGGATCCCCGCGCCCGATCCCCCAGTTCCTCCTGTCGGAGATGTTCTCCCAGCCGCCGCCTGCTCCTCCCATGCCTCCACCGCCGCCGAGTTCCACCAGGAAGACCACTTCGCGCGCGACCCGGTGCCTTGCTTCCCTTCCCCGTGCATGGGGCTGCTTCCTCGCCCTCGCTGCCTGCCCACGGGTCACGCGGCCTGAGGCCGGCAACTAGCGCCGCCGTGACCGTCCGTCTACCTCCTCCTTCATCCGCCTCGGCAAGCCGCCCCTGCGCCAAGTCCCCGCATCTTTGGCCGCTCCCCTGCAGGTCCTCCTCCACCTCACGTCCCCGTCGCCAAGTTCACGGTCACTGCCGCGCCCTGCATCCGCGTTGCTGCCATCGCGCGCAGCCGCCCTGAGCTCATCTTCTGGCATGCTCCATGCAGCCAGGGCTCTACCTGGTGCTGATTCTTGCTGCTGCTTGACTTGGTTGTGCAACCTTGAGGTCAACTGTCATTGAAATGCTAAGACGCAGCCCCGAGGCCTCCTGCTCGCTGCCAAATACGACCGTGGCACAACTTACACCCCATGCATCTGTGATCCTCGTTCGCACGCCAAGACCGAATCCGTCAAGTACCCTTTGGATGCGTCAAGTGCCATGACGTCGCACTAATTTCTTCTTGAACTTGTATGACCACGCGGATTCGCCAAGTACCACGACATCCGGAGCCCCTTGGAAACGTCAAGTTCGACTACCGTAGCGCCGAAGACCTTGGATGCTCAAACGAGTACCGAACGAAATGCCAAGTACCACTATCGCTGAGTACGACTACTTCCACGATGATATGGGAACAACTACCGTCGACCCTCGAAGCCTCCATGGACGTCAAGTCCCTCGTCGTGATCCCGAACATCTACGAAAAATTGTGCAACTAAGAACGTGAACGACTACCGCCGCCAAGATCACGAGTACCTCCACCGTCGTCATGTACCCCTACTTCCGCTACGAACCGATCCGCTTCGAAAATGCACGCTTCGAAGGTATAACCCCGAGATGATCATCCGAGAACGATTTGCTTGTGTTGTATGACATGTCCCCTTTGTCTGCGCCGTGCCCTTAGTGTCTCTCGCTTCCTTGTCATCGACTCATGGGACACCCGGAATCCGGGATCACCCCACCATCTTTTGGATGCTCCCGTCACTTTTTCTTTTGCACCGGTATTTCCATGAGCTACCGGAACCGTTATCGTTGCCGTGGCACCCCTTTCTTTCTACTATGGTGACAAATGCTTCTTAATGCTCTTGTCAACTTTTAATTAAAATTGCATAAAACTTGCACATGTCATCTGCATCATGTTAACAACACCAAGAATGTTTAAAAATTGTTGTTTGCATTAAATTACTAATGCATATGGGGATTTACCGGGTTTGTTGTTTGTTATATCTGGCCCCATTTAAATTGTTTAGATGGTGTAGCTTTGTTATGCCTCACCTCTTGCCATGTTAACCAACATTTAATATTGTTGAGTACCTAATCGGAAGAGAACTAAATAATTGATGGGGTCTTTCGTCAATATGCAACTCGTTGCATATTGAGCTCCACTTAATTTGTAGTGTTGTTTGTGCACTTTGCTATGCCATGCATATTTAAACCGGACATGCATCATACTTGGTTGTGCATCATGCCATGTTTTATGTGATGGTTGTTTACTATGTTGTTTGCTTTCTTTCCGGTGTACTTCTTCTCGGTAATCCGGTAACATTGCGTTTGTGAGGATCCGCTGGCTATGTCCGTTTGTCTTCTTCATGGACTTGTTCTTCTTCCTTGCGGGATCTCAAGCAAGATGACCATACCCTCGAAATCACTTCTATCTTTGCTTGCTAGTTGCTCGCTCTATTGCTATGCCTGTGTTGCGATACCTACCACTTGCTATATCATGCCTCCCATATTGCTAAGCCAAGCCTCTAACCCACCTTGTCCTAGCAAACCGTTGTTTGGCTATGTTACAGCTTTGCTCAGCCCCTCTTATAGCATTGCTAGTTGCAGGCGAAGATTGGAGTTTGTTCCTTGTTGGAACATGATATTTGTTGGGATATCACAATATCTCTTACTTTAATTAACGCATGTATATACTTGGTAAAGGGTGCAAGGCTCGGCCTTATGCCTGGTGTTTCGTTCCACTCTTGCCGCCCTAGTTTCCATCATACCGGTGTTATGTTCCTTGATTTTTGCGTTCCTTACACGGTTGGGTTATAATGGGAACCCCTTGACAGTTCGCCTTGAATAAAACTCCTCCAGCAAGGCCCAACATTGGTTTTACCATTTGCCACCTAGCCTTTTTCTTTCCCTTGGGTTCTGCAGACTCAAGGGTCATCTTTATTTAAACCCCCGGGCCAGTGCTCCTCTGAGTGTTGGTCCAACTTGTCAGCCGCCGGTAGCCACCAGGGGCAACTCTGGGTTGGCCTACCGGAAGTTTGGACAATCCGGTGTGCCCTGAGAACGAGATATGTGCAGCTCCTATCGGGATTTGTCGGCACATTCGGGTGGCTTTGCTGGTCTTGTTTTACCATTGTCAAGATGTCTTGTAACCGGGATTTCGAGTCTGATCGGGTCGTCCTGGGAGAAGGAATATCCTTAGTTGACCGTGAGAGCTTGTGATGGGCTAAGTTGGGACACCCTGCAGTGTTATGAACTTTCGAAAGCCGTGCCCGTGGTTATGGGCAGATGGGAATTTGTTAATGTCCGGTTGTAGAAAACCTGAAACTTATCTTAATTAAAATGCATCAACCGCGTGTGTAGCCGTGATAGTCTCTTCTCGGCGGAGTCCGGGAAGTGAACACGGTGTTGGAGTTATGCTTGAACGTAAGTAGCTTCAGGATCACTTCTTGATCACTTCTAGTTCACGACCGTGCTTTGCCTTCTCTCCTGGCTCTCATTTGCGTATGTTAGCCACCATATATGCTAGTGCTTGCTGCAGCTCCACCTCACATACCTTTTTCTACCCATAAGCTTAAATAGTCTTGATCGCGAGGCTGTGAGATTGCTGAGTCCCCGTGACTCACAGATTACTTCAAAAACCAGTTTGCAGGTGCCGATGATACCGTGCAGGTGACGCATCCGAGCTCAAGGAGGAGCTCGATGAAGATCGTGTTTGTTATGTTGTTTCCGTTTCCAGTTGATCAGTAGTGGAGCCCAGTTGGGGCGATCGGGGATCTGTAGCATTAGGGGTAGTCTTCTTTTATTTTGGTTCCATAGGCGGACCTTGTTTGTATCTGGATGTTGTAATGCTTTATTCATGTATTGTGTGAAGTGGCGATTGTAAGCCAACTATGTACCTCTTTCCTTATTCAGTACATGGGATGTGTAATGATTACCCCTCTTGCGACATTGCTTACAATGCGGTTATGCCTCTAAGTCGTGCTTCGACACATGGGAGATATAGCTGCATCGTGGGCGTTACAGCTGTCAGGTGGAGGAATAATTATTTTGCGTGTAATAAGGAGGCACTTCCTTGCGGCTACCGTGGACCCAACTGTCAGCCTCTCCACGTACAGTATTCTTTCGATGGAATTCAGTCGTTGACCACATTGACCACGCCGTGCTGAGAGCACCACGGCGGTGGACGATGGTGAGGCCTAGGAAGGGGACGACGCGGAGCCGGGGAAGACGCGGCAGTGGATGCCCACGCGGAGAGGAGTATGAGGGTTCACTGGTTCGACTGCGCTGCCGTCGCCACAGAATAACATGGGGTGTGGGTGAGTGGAGTGGAGGGATAGCCTGACCAGCAGTGGGAGTAGTATGGGGGCGGTGAGGCCTCCGCGGCAGCACAGCCGGCCACGGGAGGCAGGAGCAGGCGGCACGACCGGCGCTGCTTTGGGCGGCTGGAGCAAGAAGACCAGAGGTTGAAGAAGCACTACGGCCGTTGGATGGACATCGTACGGTTAGTCGAGCTAGAATCGTGCATATTGACTAAGTTGACAAAGCCCTTCGTCCCCGTCAACTTAGTAGGCCCACTATACTGGGTCCCAGCTAGCAGGGGGAGTATTCATTTTTTTGTGCGTAATAAGGAGGCACTTCCTTGCGTGCGAAGATATAGCTGGTGGGTCCAAGCTGTCAGCGGCGGTAACTTTTTTCGCGAAATACAGAGGCCCTTTCGGTGGATCCCAGATGTTAGGTGGAGGAATCATTATTTTGCGCGCAATGAGGAGGCATTTCCTTGCGTGCGGCCATGGACCCAGCTATTAGCCTCTCCACGTACAGTCCACTTCAGATGCATGTCGGTCGTTGACCACGTTTACCACGCCACGCCGATAGCACCAGGGCGGTGGACGACGGCGAGGCCTAGGAAGGGAACCACACGGAGGCAGGGAAGACTTGGCAGTTGTTTTTGTTTCCCACGCGGAGGGGGGTACGACTGTATGAGGGTTTACTGGTTCGTCTGCCGTTGCCGGAGAATAAAAGTAGGTGTGGGTGAGTAGATGGATGGCTAGGCCAGCGATGAGAGTACGGTGGGGCGGTGAGGCCTGCGCGGCAGCACAGCCAGCCGCGGGGAGGAGGGAGCAGGTAGTCTCGCTGGCACTTGTTTGAGCGGCTGGAGCAGGAAGAGCAGAGATTGAAGAAGCACGACAGTCGTTGGATGGACATCCAATAGTATACAGGCCATCTGTGGAAAGCCTCAAATCTGTGGAAAACAGCATACAGCCCATCTGCCATTATTTCAAATAATTTACAGCCCATTTGCTAATTCTTACGGGTTTTTTTGGAGCCCATATTCTTTTTGTTAGCATTACAGCCCATATTGTGGCCACGGTTAAAATTTATATGAAATTTTGCATATGTCGGTGCGGTCTGAACTGTTTTTAATCCTAAAATTTCGAGTCACATTCAGACTGATTTAAAAAATAAATGTATATCAATATAAAATCCAATAAATTGTCGACGCATAAAAATCAATGCAATTTAAGATCTCAAAATTAAAAAAAGATATTTGAAACTAATTGTCGGTTTGATGTGTTTTAAAAATGTACAACCCATTTATCATTACTGATAGGCCATTTTCTCGGCCAGCCGAATGAAGCTCTCCTCGCCTTGAAAGATTTGCAGCCCAGCAGGCCTGATAAAGTGACTTACTTGACAAATCACAAAAAAATGGGGCTAGCCATTTTCAGAAAGAAAAAAAACTATTGGGCTGGTCTGTGGTAAACATAAAAGAAAAGGTTGTCTAGACAGGCCATAGTGTCCCGCACAGCCCAGTTGACACCCTGCTTCCGTCTCAAAAACAAATTAGATAAATGCCACTCCAATTATGGCGATTCATTAAAATGCCACTGCAATTTCCAAACTTTGAAAAATGCCACTGCAATTTTTGCAAACTTTGAAAAACGCCACTGCAGTTTGCAAACTTTGAAAAACGCCACTCCAGACTTCGAAAAATGCCACTAGAAATGGCATGAAATGGCATTTTTCAAAGTTTGGAAATTGCAGTGGCATTTCTCGGATACACCAGATTTGGAGTGGCATTTATCAAATTAACCCAAAACAAAAATAACTGGGCGAGCTGCTGGGTCCCTCGTGTCAGCCGCTCGTTGTGCAATTCTCTTATTTATTGACTACGTTGACAATGACATGGGACCCAGATGTCAGAAATCCACTAGGAGGAGCCATTTTTTATTGGCTTGAAATAAGGAGGCACTTGCTTGCGTACTGCCATGACCTTGGCGGGTCCCTGCTATCATCCTCTCCACATACAATCATCTCCTGATTGTGTACGTGTCAACTTGCTAGGCCCACAAGTCAGCCTCTAAACCCGTGGAGGGCAAATACAACCCATTTAAAAAAATAACAGCCCATTCCATATGTTCAAATGGAAAGTTCAACATTCAGAGCAAAGTAACAGGTCTGATCCACATATAGAGTATTGAACTTCCACGTTGACAACCATCATAGCCAAGTTAACTATTTACTCCCACTAATACTCTAGTAGCGTACAAGTACTAACTTACTCTTTGCTAACTAGACGATGTCGGCCACCATCTGTGGTACACGCTAAACGTCGGCACCGGCATCGTGCGCCTCGCCTCGGACTTGCAAGAGGTGCGATGGGGTGCGTTGGCCCTTTCCATGCCGGCGTGGTCCACCGAAGCTTCGGCTTCCAAGCGGGGAACCCACTTGACGAGCTGGTAGTAAAAATCGGTGTCGCGAACGCGTGCGTGCCTGACAGCCTCCAGGGCTATTTGCCGGGCGCCAGCCTCCACGTAGTCGGCCTAGTTGCGGGCGCTCTGCTCGCGACTCAGAGCGTCGGTGCGCTGCTGCTCCATGTCCCGCTAGCGGCGCAAATCGGCGATACGCTGCTCCTCCGCCAAGCGGTCGTGCTCCCACAACTCCTGCTCCTCCGCCATGCAGTCGCGCTCCAACAACTCCTCGATCTCCACATTGCCATCTAAGGACAGATAGAATGCCTCCTCCCTCCGTCTGCCTTCCGGTGAAAACCCGAACACTAGTTCCGGCGGTGACCGCCTCCGGCGTTGCCTACCGCGGACGGGCGGGGGCATGGCGGATGTGGCGAGCGACATCGGGCCGGTGGGGGCTTATGGGGATATGGCAAGTTGGGTCACGGTGGCACCGGAGAAGGCCGGTAAACAGTACTTATAGGCGGAAGGAAGCGCGACGATCATCAGAATTCAATGCATAATGGCTTAGCGCGCCAGCTTGCCGTGGAAAACTAGAGAAACTGAAATTATGACTGTGTCGTCACGTCCCATCTGGGTCGCACGCCGGCATGGTGGTCAAACGAATGCACTTGAATCATCTCCCTCCTTGTCAATAATGATTCCACGGATTTAAAAAGCCCGCAACAATTAAAGTGTATCTTTTTCGCATTAGTTAGCTGCCTTAATTACGGCCGGCTGCATGCAGGCACTCAGAATCGCTCGCAGGCAGTACGCGAAGCAGCATGCAACGAGTCGCAGCCGAGGGCACGCATGCAGCCACTTAAATCGCTGGAATTAATTAGGCTTAAACTTCTGCATGCCGTTAATTATTGCCATGCCTTGGTCTTGCTGCTTTGCTCACGAGACTAATAAACCCGGACGAAGGGAGTACCTTGGTTGGTGAGAGGTTTGAATTAAGCCCTGCAAACCGGAAAGGAGGTACTAGTACGTGCGTGATCCGCTATTTATTCATGTAGGATCGAGTAGGTCGTTTCTTGAATTGAGCCGTGCAAACCGGAAAGGAGTTAGTACGTGCGTGATCCGCTATTTATCCGTGTAGGATCGATAGTGTAGCTTGTCAGTTTCTTCAGAGGTAGGCATTTTTATCCGTTTAGGATCGATAGTGTAGCTTGTCAATTTCTTCAGAGGTAGGCATTTTTATTCAAAAAACTGCCACTTTGCATCTTGCGTCGCAAATAAAACTGCCAGGAGCGCATTTGTAGGCTAGCTAGTGATCGATCAGTAACTTGTAAACACTGAGCGAACAGAAATAAGTAACTGTTAATGCATCTCAATGATTCACAGATCATATACAAATATGTAACTCCAAATGCAAAGATCAGCCACTTTGGATCTTACGTCGCAACTAAAACTAACTAGTACGATTCCCATACATAAGACCAACATGTTAATGCATCTCAATGATTCACAGATCATATACAAATATGTAGCTCCAAAAGCAAAGATCTAGAAAAAACATCTGTTCTTCCTACTAACATGGATGCTTCTCTTGGCCAACATTCAGTACAGACCGAAAGACAAATTTGTTTGTGAAGTCTACGATTCCTCTTGCAAACTTAAGTGGTTTCACCAATAGCTGGAACCATGAGAATGAACCACACATGATGGAGGAACATCCACTGCAATATGATTTGGTCTTCTCTCGATCACACCGCGAGACTATTTTCGGAATACAAACTTTAACTTAGGCAAAATGATGCCATTGTATAATCAGACCAAAGCAATGAAGCACCTAGTGTTGGCTAATAAATAGTACAGTACTACTTTTCTGCAGTCCATGAAGTGACTATCCAATCTTTCTGTGCCTATTTTCAAATGGCATTGCATGCAGTGACTATACTATTCTCTTGTGCAGTTCAACCAAAATTGCAGACACTTTGTTTGTTTGCCAAATAGCAATGGGCGGACATCTCTGTCTGCACAAATATCAAGCAGCTAGTAAACATATACCACACCTTATATTTTTGGTTTAAACATGTCTCTTCCGCTTAGCATCTGTCATGTTCTGCATTGGACAATCTGATACAGTTATGTTTTGCCGTGGACAATTTCATACTGAATTGATTTGCTGGTTCAGAGCAGAAATATAGCGCCTATTCTTCATCAGACCAAGGATATCCATGTTCGCAGTGATGGAAGAGGTGAAATCGATACAACTGAAATTGAGCATCCAATCATTGAATCATGTCCTGCACCTCCAATGTAGGTCCACCCTGCCAATAAATTCACATGCAAACCACTAGTATTACTATCTAATGACAGTACAAAAAGAGTAGCAAGATAGTAGCAAACCATGTACCTTCGTAATTAATAGCTCATAGTGCCACCAATTGGATATAAAGGTTTGGAAAAAAACATGCTCCTAATGTTGAACCAGTTGGACTTTTTGTGCAGTTCCACTAAAATCGAGCATCCCTGTTTGCATAGATATTGAAAGTGTGATTACTCTAAAAGTGGCACTAGTTGAAGCATAGACTCACAAATATAAGCATTCCAATTTCTTAATGGGAAAAGGTAGCAAGACTGTTTCTAACCACATGTTTGAAGGAATAAATAAAGCAACAGCGGCTGATGTCAGGAAGTCATACATAGTTTTTTCTGAAAAACTGAGCCATTCCTGACCTTTCCTCTTCTTTTAAGCAAATTTTGTGCAGTTCTACTAAAATAAAATGCCATCACCGCCTTGACAATTCAGTGACACTGTACAAAAGGAAATGACTTAACATTACATCATGATGTCAGGTATGTAGTCGACAGGCATTAGAGACAAACATACAGACCTCCTCCGATAACATAATGAACATTAATTTTAACAAAGTTGTGACTAGCTTTACCGGGATAATTTGAGTGAACTCTACACCCTTTGTTCCTTAATATAAGACGTTTTCGCGGTTCAATTTAAAGTACCCTAATGTCTAGTATTTAGAAAAACAGGTAGTAGTTTTCTTGATCACATATCTAGGAAAGCTTGCCACACTTTATTTATGTCCATATGCTAATGCAACACCATTCGAATACTACAAATATACACTAATCCAGTGGCTAGTGCAGCAATAGAGTAGTTAGTTTATTGCAGGGTACAGTACAATGGTTTTACTGAACAGATTTCAATAAACTCTAGCACTGGAAGGTTTCTATAAGAATTAACAATACAAAATGTAAAGGTAACAAGTTTCAGCATTGGTATACTAGCTGTGCATGAGCATTAAACCAAATACAAAAGTCTGAAGGTAACTAGCATTATTAACTAATGACAGTATGAAAAAATTGCAAACCATGTAC
>NC_057797.1:190242195-190326078 GCF_018294505.1 Triticum aestivum
GATCAAACATAAAAACTTGATCGAACGAATCAAGAGAACAGCCGGAGGAGGAGGTGCCCACTCTTGACCTTTCCTCTTGTCTTCATAGTTGTCTGTGCAGTTTAACCAAAATAAAATGACATCAGTGCCTTGGCATTTTGGTGACACTGTACAAAAAAATTAACTTATGTCATGAAAGTGAGGTATGTAATCTATAAGCATTAACAGTGCAAAAATCTAAAGGTAGTAACAAGTTTCATCGTTGGTATACTGGCTATGCAACAACATTAGAATGCCTTAGCTGAAAAATCTTTAATACATCCACAATCAATAGCTAACCCTGAAATAATCCAGTGACATTAAATGGCATTGCTTAAATTTATCGGTGGCATTAGACTAAGAGCGGCATTAGTTAAATGTGGCATCACTTTAGCAATAGCATTGCTTGACTTGACTGCTGGCGTTATACTAACAGCAAAAAAAAAGTGGCAACAAGAGCATGGGAGGCCCATTCAGACAGTGGGCGCACCAGTACGATGTACCTCCACGGACGCAGAGTGGTGAGGGAGGTATGGTTTCCCAGGGCAACAAATATCCAGGCAGCATATGTGGATTACGTCCCATTTTTGTTCTCTTTAGCCACCTTTTTCCTATGTGAGGACAACAAACCGATCAACCTGGTCATTCTCTATTGCGTTGTCATGCCTTTCTACCCTTCTTCAACCAAGAGACACGAGACTCGTTCCTTAGCTACTGATTCTCCCCTTTTCAACCTAGATGCGGGTTTGATGCCTACTCTCTTGGAAAGTATAGTCTCCCTTCCTTTCCTTATTCAACCCAGACATGGATAAGTCTGCATGAAGTAGGGTTTCTTTTAATAGTGCAAATTATGGTTTTCGTCTGCATGGCTAGCAGAGCAGAGGATAGCAAATTGGGAAGATGGTGGAGTGGAAAAAGATCCACATGCAACGACGTGGCAGATGGGGCAATAGAACAAGGTTATGGTTTGAAAAGAGGTAGCATACCTGAGGGTCAGCGGGAAGTGGCTTCGCTCGTGGTCGTCGTCCTCCGCACACACTACGGCAGCGAGCTTGGGGACGGAGGCCATCCCGCGCGGGCGCTAGGTCTGAGAGGACGACCTTGTCGTTAGTGCGTGATCTCGCTCGCCGACGACGAGTGCGTCAATGCTGCACGTCCTTTTCTTCCCTGGCGGATCTGTGACCACCGGTGAGGAGGGAGAGAGGGGTCGTCTTTTTTAGATCTGGAGAGAGGGTGGTAGTGTGAGAAGCAAGTGGGCAGCCCTTAGAAAGAAAGCGCTCAAGCTCCAGCCTATATATCTTTTTTATACTACTAGTACTGGAGGTGGAGTAGTGGTAGAGTAGTTTATATTTTCTCTGCGTACAATACCAGTTAGTCGCGCTTCAAAACTGATCGGCACGCCATTAAAAAAATAAAGGTCGATAACTAATGCGGCACCTCGGGCCAATGCGGCCAGATCGCATTTTGCACGAGAAATTACACACCATGTTTCGTTGACATGTGGTCCCGTTCCAACATATTAGTGATACGACGACGAGTACTAGGAGTATTTCCGAACGGACGTGTAGGCCGGGGCGCATCTTCGTGAACCGTGGCAAACTCGCAACCGTCCACCGACTCTTCGCCTTTCCCTCTTGATTTGGAACTGCTGTCGCACGCTCTTCCTCTCCCTCCTCCATTTTCCTTCAGCCCTTCACCCTTTGTTCTGCCATTGTTCGATTGTCTTCTCCATGGAGGGAACAGGCCAGAAACGACCCCGTTAGTCTTGCCCCGATATGAAAGATGACGTGGTGGAGGAACTCATTAATCGGTGCGATGTCATCACCTCGGCTAGCATGGTAGGTTCGTTCAAGCCCATTCTCGACTCAACTAATAACATCATTACAATGAACCCAAGAGTCAAGGAGCGGTTTGATCTCCCCTATCTTCTTCGCCGTGACCCTGATGACTGGCGTCGGCACGATGGAGGCCTCGCCCTATGCCAGTTGATGCCGCTTGATTATGATACGTATGCTGTTAAGATGCCATCGCTTGAGGGCAAGGCTTGGGCGGACGCAAATGGAGATTGGGTTGTTTACATTGGGTCCAACTACGAGTGGGAACTTGTGAATGTGTACACTCGTGACCGGGTTCCACTTCCAAAAATCTCAGCAGACTGCCGAGAGGTTGAGCACACCGGTAATGTACGCATGTTCAAATACGATCATGGTGACTGTCTTCTACGGAAGATAGCAATTTGTCGAGTTCCCAACCGCTCTTGGAATTACAACAACTATCAAGTTGTTGCTATCTTCGACAAGCTTGTTGCCGTCCTTGGTGGTTTGACTCGATGGATATTGCTCAAAAATCAGTTTCTGTACATGGATGAGTACTATGATGCAATTCAATACGAGGGCCTTGTGTTTGCTGCCACCACTCGTGGCACTGTTTTTGCATGGGATCCTCGTAGTTTCGGTACGTTTGTCTTCCATCGTAATTATAATTGTTTCATCCACATGCATGCGGGTTAGCAAGTTTCCCTTTACTAATTAACCTTCTTCTTGTGTTTCCAAGGTCCTGTGAACATCCCACCACCTATACTTGAAAAAATTTATAACCAAGGGGGAGATGACAATGGTGATGATCACGAGCATGAGGACGAGCAGCGCCCATATACTCTATGGCTCCTGGCAACTAATTCCGATGGATCACCTCTTCTTGTGTGTATACAGCCCACTGATGATGTTACTGCTAAGGAAGCAGGTGTAGTCTCCCATGGTCGCACTCTCCGAACCTATTCCAACACCCGTTGCATGGTATTCGGGATGGATACTAGTGTGCTAGCGCCAACTCCTTCTCCCTGGTACAGAATTGATAGGCTTGGAGAAAACTCGCTCTTCCTTGGAAAAAACTATCCGATGATGGTGAAAGGCGATCCAACTGCTGTTGACACAACGTTACTAGTACCATTTATGAGAAGCAACTGTGCATATACCTCGGACATTTGGGTGGTTCCCTACCCTGGTACTGATATAGTAGGCCGCTTCAGCCTGGATGATCAGTCATGCGTTGGTTTCCAGATCGACAATCGATGGCCCATCCCAGAGAATCAATTGTGGTTCAAAGCAAGCATTTCCAACGCCGAGGAATGGTTAAGTTGAAGTTCATTTCATTGCTTATTATTTGTTGTGTGGTGAAAACTTTGGTATTTATATTGTATCCTCGTTGTCGATGTGGGTTGATGACCTGTTGTATGTAATAAAATGATATGCCTGTGATAAACTTACTAAATTTATGAATGGCTTTCGAGTCGCTTCTCTGAGTGAGTGGTGCGACGAGGCAAAAAAATAGTTTCCGAATACATAATTGTACATGCATTGCAACAGGTTATCGGATGAGGCCAATCAACAATAGTAGTACACTATTTGTACTAGCTTCACATGATTCGCGTGTCGAGCGGGTGTTTTTACTGTAGCCATATGTTAATGTGTTTGTTGTACGTAACCAGCACCTCGAATCATCGATACTAGTACTGTATAGTAGGAGTAAGTAGTAGGAGTAGTAGGGTGGCATGGGCTAGAACAAGCATTCATGTCCAGGAGTACGACACACACCACCACCACGACATCCATCTGACACCATATTATTTCTTGAAGTCCGCGCTAGAGCAATCTCTTCAACCTCATCGTTTCTCTAACTTTAGCCATCGCGCGGTGGGCGAGTTGGGGGTTTGCCGATAGTTGGTTTCCTTAACTGCGGTCCCACTTGTAAGGCCAACTCCAATGCACGACCCCAAATGGACCTCCGTTTTGCACGAACTCCAACGATAATTTTGACTAGAAAAGCAAGACCAAAGAAAACAAGAACCACAAGAATACATTTTACTACTCATGTAAGTTGGATTAGTGCCTTCTCGATACATTCATTGTTGATCTGCAGAGGCTCGATCTTGCATGCTTCTTTCTTCTTCGAGTGTAAAAAAGTAGACGTTGCTTCCTCGCATCTAGTCTCATGTCTAGCCTCTATTCTAGTAGGAGTATCAACAAGTGCACTAGTCTCATCTCTAGCCTCTGTGCTAGCTAAAAGTGATAGAACATCTACTAAATTGCGCTCTATCAATATATGGATGTACTCTTCTTCCCAATACAAAAACTTGCATCCATTCTACTCCCTCCGTTGCACAATACATGCCTTCTATTTGTCAAAATATATATGAATCTAGACATGTTTTAGTATATAGGTACATCCATTTTTGGACAAATGGAAGTCAAGTATTTTGGAACGGAGGGAGTACACAATAAAATTTTTAAGTTAGCACAACTAGTCTAATCTGAGAGCACAACCGAAGATTTGGTCGGGTTCTTCCTCCTTTTTCCGACACATGGGACATCCAGCATCCAGGTCGTGTCATGAAAGAAAGTAGAGTGGTAGTTGAAGCCACGAGATGTGCATCTTGGGTTAAACTATAAATAGAATCTTACTACTCTTGAGTAACTCCAAAAGCGGCCACCGAAGATATTTATTGGATTTGTTTTTCATCACCAGCACGTCAAGGTGAAAGATGTGCAGGTTCAGTGGGTCCTCTTGCATTTTCACTAACATGTGGGGCCGCATGTGAGCAAACAGATGATGGGCTCCGCGCGTCCGCTGGCTGGCTGAGAAGAGAGATAAAGGAGGGCTGAGCACGGACTGCAGGAAATTTGTTCTACATACCTCGATATAGGCTCGATATAGTGGGGTGGCATGGGCCATAACTAGCATTCACTTCTAGCAGTACGGCACATGCCACCCACACGAGTCCCATCCGACACCAATTTTCTTGGAGTCCATGCTACAACCATCTCTTCTCCCTCCTGTTTTCTTAGCCATCGTGTGGTGGGCGGGGTGGGGGTTTGCCGATAGTTAGTTTGCTCAACTGTGGTCCCACTTGTAAGTGAAAATGCAACACCGCACGCATTCCCGCTTGAGCGGCGTGCCAGACCAACCGTGTGGGGTGCGACGCAAACACGGCAGGCTTTTCCTTTTGAACTTGTAACTTGTAAAATTTGGTTCTGCTCCATGGCGCGACCGATAGATAGAAAATAATGATTTTGCCTAGAGTAATGAGAAGTTTGGTTCTGGCACCGTTCATGCATGGAGTACGTACGAAAATTATGAAGTTGATGCGAAAGGTAAGATAATCACTGTAGTATCATATACTACTACATGGATTTGACGGAAAGATAAAAATACATACGGATCCATCAACGACATCCTCACGCCCTAGTGCGCCGGGCCACCAACCAACGTGTGAGGAGCAGCAGCGTTGGCGGCGAGCTCAACGTGCTTCTGAATAGTGTCGTCCAAGGTTGCCCTGCGGTCCAAGAAGGCCAGCATCCTATCGTCATCCTCTTGCATGTAGTAGTCCTTGTGGATGATTTGCACGTAGACGTGGGTGATTATGTCGATGGTGTCTTGCTGCGCCAGGCGCTGCGCGGCGAGCGCGACCTCGAGGTGGACATTCTCCGCCGCAATGGCGGGCAGTTGCAGGGCCACCAGTGCGTCGAAGAGGTTGTCACCATAGTGGCCGTTGAGGGTGGCGGGCATCGCAGAGCCTGGGCGCGTCGGCTGGAGGCTTACGTCAAAGTCGTCCGCAAGCTTCTTGACGACGGTGAACTTGTCGAGGAAACCGACGAGGACCTCGTCGAACAAGGAGATGAAGCTGTCGTCCAAGTGGCCCATCGCCCTGGCGGCCTCAAGCAATACTACCTGGTGACGTTCCTCGGTGCCGGGCCATAGGCCAGCGTCGTGGACCATCTGGCACAGCCGGCTGATGCTCGCGCTCATCGCCTCCATGGGTCTAGCTTAGCTTCTAGTCAACTGATCTTGCGATTTGAGTGATCACTCTTGCCCTTAGTTAGCATGCGTAGGTGCATAGGATTTCGTACTACTCCTCGGCCCTCTACTGCACCTGCCTTTGGCTATATGATAGGTGGGCCAGCCACCCCCTGGGCCCACGTGTCATTCACCCAAAGGCAATTGTCGTAAGTCAATGAAGGTGCGTCCCCCTCCGTGCCGGTGCAGTATAGTCATCTCACCGGACCTCTAGTTGGGGCCAAACGAGAGAATTTTGATGTTTACTGGTTTATTGGTCCCCTTTGCATTTTGCACCAAGTTTTGACCTTTGATTTAACTAATAAAATGTTAATGCATGTAAACAAAAATGTTGTGTAAGTCACCTTACGAAAACCAAATAATCCCAAAATACTTAGGCACGGTGCATTAACTCCCTCCTTGTTTCTTATTTCGTGACATATCAACCAATGAGAGATGTGGGCTGTGCATGCTTTCAATGACTTGAGACTACCAAACATGACATGCAGTGTTTAGTTCATTGCATGTAATCCTATTAGTACTCTAGTTAGCAAAAAAATATTAAGTTCTCTCGCCGATAGGAATAAACACCATGTATTTATTTACAGAGGGAATAGTACATTTTTTCTGACATGCATTACTAGATATTGCTAGTCAAATACTAAAATGCAGATGGACGTGGTAGTACTCCTAAATCCAGACAATGGTGCTACTAGTACTAGTAGTACTACCAATGTAGTAGTAGGAGTACTAGCACTGTACTACCCATTGGTCAAATTGTTACGTGCTGCTCCTCACAGTGAAGTGACAAGACCCTACGCCGGAGATGACACCTGAGTATAGGCGCCGTGTTCGGCATACCATAGTCAGCCTCACCATCTGCAGGCACTATCATCATGGCTGTAGAGCTATCCTGCTTACAACTAGCCCTGTTCGACATAATTTCCCGTGCGTAGATGCCCGTGCATTGCACGGAACACCGAGATTGGGGTGGACGGCTCTGGCAGCGGCCATCGTGCCTGATTTTTCCACGGCCTTCTAGATGTGGTTGGGAGGAGATAAGGCTGATTGTGGGAGACAAGGAGTTGTTTGTAAATAGGGAACAAGTGCGGGCATCTTTTTGCAAAAATGGATAAGCTTGGTTTGTATGCGTCAGATCTAGATCCGACGGCTATTGGTGAAAGATGGGAGGCACAACATCATCACCAACTCAGGACCTGTTTGATTTGCAGGATTTTGAAAACGCGGGAATAGGACACGGCAATATTACAAGTTGTGATGAAAGGATCTTGGAGACTGCGGCCATGCGTTTGCAATCCCCGTCACAGAGGCAGTTGTTGACGGTGAGGTTGAGGGGGACGCAGCGCCAGAGGGGGCGCCACCGCCGGGAGAGTAGGGCGGTCTGCACGGTAGATTTTGTGGGGAGGAGGCTGATGATGACGAGCAGCATGTCGTCGGGGAGGCTGCTGATGAAGTCCAGGCTCGCCAGATGCGGTTTTGGCTCGAGCCGCCTCCGCTTGTTGGCTGCCTCGCCATCCATGTCAACCGGCGGCGACACTGTTGTACACGTGTGCTGTTGTGTGTTGTGTGCTGGGTGTGCGCGAGTGCGTCCTTCTGTGCATGCTGCCGCGCAGTGGTGAATTGTGCGCGAGTGCGTCCTTCGCGCGCAAGAAGTTTGTCCTCAATGCGCCCTCAATTTACAAGCGTGCGGGGTGCTACCCCGAGTGGTTTCAACTTTGTTTACTTCACCGCGTGTCAGATGGGCCTCTAGTTTACTTATTTTCACCCACTGCCACATGGGCCAGCACACGAAGATACATAACACGAGCTGACAAGGCAGCATGTGGATTGGTTGACCGGTCAACTAAACAATATACGGAGCTATACGCTGACACAGTGAGCGTATAATCCGTCGGTATAGAGAGTTCGAGTGAGAGGGGAGGCCCGTGAGAGATAAGCAGAGAGAGAGAGAGAAAGAGCTACTCCCTCCATTCGATAATGTAGTCCCAACATTTTTTTAAGTCAAACTTTTGAAACTTTGACCAAGTTTATAAAGAAATTACTTATATCTACAATACCAAAGATAAATGATAGTATGAAGTAAGTACATGTTGTGATGAATCTAATGATCGTTCCAGATGTAAATGTTTTTCTCCACATATACCTGGTCAAACTCTTCTGAGGTTTGACTTTTCAAAACATCCATATGGTTATGGACATGACAGAGTCCCTAACTAGAGAGAGAGAGAGAGAGTGAAAAAAGTGTGTGTGCGTGTGTGAAAGAGATATGGACAACACGCGATAAAAGTAGAGAAAAAGCGTGTGTGTCTTATGCAAACATATCACACGTGCATCTTCGACAATGGAGGCAAGGTGAGGAGATAGTGTGTGGTTGTTTGGAACCAAGAGAGCAAGACCCCTAGCACGTGGCCAAGAGGGGTCTGGCAAACAAGGGAGAGAGGTCGAGAGAGACGTATGGAGAAAATGCAGACATGGGGAGGAGAGAGTGTATGTTTGTCATAGAGAGATTCCGTGGAGATCGTGATGGGACTACATGGGTGGGAGATTGAGTGACAAGGTGTGTGCGCGATAGAAGATGCCCGAGAGATATCGAGATAGACGTATGGATGGAAGGAGACAATACGTGTGTTCCTGATGGCTAGTAAGAGATAATCATACTTAGGAGGGGGGAGTGCTTGCGCCTATGATGGAGTGAGGGATTATGGTACTTAGGGGGTGCATGTTACATGGAGAGAGAACAAGGGCGGAGAGTGTTGGATGGGTCTATATGTATAGCGCGAGCGAGACATGTGTATGTGTGAACCAGGGAGATATAAGGCCATTTTGGCTTGCATCCTGAGCATCTTTTTCCTGGCCTGGGGTTGTGGCTGGATTTCATGCACACTTGTTTGGTTGCTACCCTGTGAAAAAGAAAGCCCGCCTGGCCTGGGTTCCCTTGCACTTTAATTAGCCTGGCTAAACTCCAGACACTACAAGTAGCCTGGCCCAGGCGACTGATTTCGAACGCATGGCCGTGTCTGGTCATGTGGCCACGAGGCTAACAGCAACATGGATGGATATTAGCATTAAATAATTGATGCATGGATTGATTGATGGGACGTTGATGCTTTGCCTGGCCCAGGCATGAACGAGACGCTTCAGCACCACACAAGCCTGGCTAGGCAGAAATATTTTACATATCATGTCCACACAGGCAGTATCGGCCATCAAGGCATGAGGGTCAGGTCATGAACCAAACTGACCAATAAAGTTTCAGAGAGATTGAGGAGCCCCGATAAGGCTGAGTGGTGCTTCAGATAGCTGAGAGGGGGAAAGAGATATTCCATCCGCTCGATAATGCAGTGCATGTAAATTTTTTAGAAGTCAAACTTTGGAAACTTTGATCAGGTTTACGCAAATGTTATTTATATCTACAATACCAAAGATACATCATACAAAACTACATCTCATGGTGAATCTAATGGTATATGTTTGTCGTACTAGATGTAATTCTTTTTCTCCACGTACATGGTCAAACTTTGTGATGTTTGACTTTTCAATAAATCTATATGCTATGGACCGAGAAGAGTGCCTCAGTCGAGACAGATCAAGTGCGTGTGAAGGAGAATGAGTAAGTGTGCAAAAAGAGTATGTGTGTGAAAGAGAAAGTGACAACAAACGATAAATTAGAGAGAGTGTGTGTTTTTTCGTTTCTTATGCGAACATATCACACATGCATCTCCGAGATGGAAAAGCGAGGCAAGGAGATACACAAAGATAGCTAGTGTGTGATTGTTTGCAATGGAGAGAGACACCCCTATAGCACATGTCCAATAGAGGTGTGGCCAACAAAGAACAAAGGTTGAGAGGGACACATGGATGGCATGGACGCATGGGGAGGGAGAGAGGGTGTGTTTGTGATAGAGAGATCTCGTCGAGATCATGAGGGGACTATATGGGTGGGAGATCGAGGGAGTGCGTGCGCAATAGAAAGATGCCCCGAGAGAAATCGAGATAGACCATGCACATGTTTGTGATGGAGACTAAGATTAGCTAGTCATATACATACAGGGGGACTGCATGTGCCTACAGTTGAGTGAGAGACCATCATACTTGGCTAGCTGGGCATGAGATTGTGTGTGTGCGCGTGTGAGATGGAGAGAGAACGAGGGGGAGAGATAGAGTTTTAGATGGGCCTATCGAGTGCGAGTGAGATATGCATGTGTATGTGTGACCCAGGTGGATGGGGAGTTTGAGAGAGGGGGGAAGAGCTCCGAGACGACATAGTGGTGCGTGAGAGAGTCACGGGCAAAGAGCCAAGGAATTTGTGTGCGTGCGATGAGTGCACCCAAGATATCTAGCTTGGACTAGCGACAGTATCATACATAGTGTGCGAGAGAGACCTATAGATGGTGTATATATGCATGCGAACTAGAAAGTCCCCCCACACACACAAAGAGAGAGAGAGAGAGAGAGAGAGAGAGATGGAGAGAAAGGGAGAGGGACCAACAAGGTTTTTGTGTCGGATGCGTGCGACAGAATTGAAGATTGTCGGCGAGAGAGAGAGAGAGAGAGAGAACAGGAGTCCGGGAGAGGGGGAGGTCGTGTTTTATGCATCAAAGACTGATATAAACCATGTTTCGATATAAACTTGCATTCAAATATTTAAATTGGAGAACATGTTGTCTCCAGTCCACACATGAACGGATATATGCGTATATCAAACAAGTTCATTAATTTGACTTTCAACATGTTCATGGAGTACTATAATACTATACAAGATGCTACTCGATTGAGGTGTTCAATTTTGGACTTAGTTCACTATTTTGACCTACTGAACGAGCTATTTCATTGAATCGAGATATTTCATTTTGGGTTTGATTCGTGTTTTTGAGTGGGTCAACTATTTGTCATATACTAAATCGCTATCAACGAGCATGTAAAAACACATTACTCCCGAGCATCATCTCTCCATCTAAAAAAGAAGTGGCAAGCTAATATTTCAAAATTTGATCCGAATCGACTTGGTAAGGTAGACGTGGATGCTCGTTCTCCAAAATTTTGAACGAACCGTTAAACATCCTCTTTGCTCGGTGGAATTCGCCTGAGCAAATAAATGGGAGACGCGAAATTACCATCCTATGTGGGACACGCATCCATTGGTCCGTTGTACATCGAGGGTAGGTTCGTAACTTCATCCAAGCGCGCCTTCTCCTCGGCCGAAATTACATGTGCCGAATAATTCATAAACCATGGTTGGCAAAACACGCTCTCCTCGCCCGAAATAGCTCGCGCCCACTATTTCAAAACACGCTCTCCTCGCCTGAAATCGCTCGCGCCCTCTATAGTTCAAAACACGCCCTCCTCGCCCGAAATCGCTCCCGCCCACTATTTGGGGAGAAGCAAAGTTACTCTACTATCCCCGACCCTCAGTACACAGACCCAAGCCGAGAAGCCTATAGGCATGGGTAGAACTGTAACTCCCCCTCACATTTCAGACAAATGCATCCGTAAGACATGGTTCCACTCCCCTCCCAATCCCCCCCCTCCCTCGCCCGCCCCCATTCATACCTCGTGGGCGCCAAATCACCTTCTCCCTGGGAAGCTCCCTTCTCCCTATCCGTGAAACCTCAGCCCCACCTCCATGGCGCCAAATCACCTTCTCCCCGGGAAGCTCCCTTCTACAGTGGGTTTTTCAGTGTTTTTTTTACTGTGTTGTCCTGTCGTATCCCTAGCTCTTACATCATACTCCCTCCGTCCGGATTAAATGTCGCGGAAATGGATAAAACTGGATGTATCTCGAACTGAAATACGCCTAGATCCATCCATTTATTTCCGGATGGAGGGAATACATGTCAATATGTCATGCCTTTCTATTCTTCAGTACCTATTTCATCTCTGATGTAGCATGTTTTATAACTGAATCACCATTCTTCTATATAAGCCATGCAAGGGAAAGACGGCTATGTTAGAATCTGAAGGGTTACAAACCAGGTCTTTACAAAAGATCCAAACGCCAGGAGATAATAAACCAACTCCATTTTTCATAGATACTGCTCCAGCACAGAGAAACCCAACTCCCACTGATAATAAGCAGATTCCAGTGGCCAAAGAACTAGTCCGCTCCAGTCCAGCAAAAGAATATCAACTCCATTCTAAGAAGCGTGTGCGTATCCTTGCATCATGAAATTTTATAGCATTCTGATCATATTTTCTACATGTTTCTTACCCATCTCTCTTTTAGAAAATAAGGTTAAACGATACAAGACTTCCTTCATTGGGATCGTATTCGAGGAAAATATCTTGCGGGAATTCTCTGTGCTCCAATGCTGATGTAAGTACCTGTTGTATATCACTATATTTTTACATCAACATGTATTTTGTTAATCGGTGTGAATCTAACCTTTATCTGATCTAAAATTAGTTGTAGCAAAATGTTAAAGGCGCCAATGTTGATTTTTGTAAGGAAAACTGCCTGGTAGTTTTGCATACTGAGCTGCATGAATGTACTATCTCATATCACGCACATTACTGAATTGTAGTGCTTCTCTGGTTGCCCATTCATTCATTGTGTCAATATTGCTTTCGTATTACCTTACCTAGATGATGATAGTTGTGCCATATTGTGTTAATTTGGTGTAGGCTAGTTGCCCAAATGTTCGTTGTGTCAATGTTGCTTTCCTATTATCTGACTTGTCCAATGATAGCAATGCTAGTGTGTTAATTTTGTGCAGGTTGCTGAAGATAAGAAGACAAACTCTAAAAACAGCAAGGCAACCCCATTGTTTCTTTCTAGTAAATCTAGGCCAGGTAATATGGCAATAACTCATGATTAATATGTTTGGTTCCCGTCCTAATTTATGTTATGATGCAGTGGTTGAGACACTCTACACTATCAATAATACAAGCCTGCCAAAATCGCCATCTGAATCTGTTCAGTATCCTCTCTCTCGAATGCAATGGAATAAATGTATGTTTGTGAACCAATTAATGGCTGAAGCGATGATGGAAATGGTGGATGAATCAGAGGTGCAGAGTCGTGCGACACAACAACTGATCAATGTTTTCAGAGACAGTGTAGCAAAGCAGCAAGAACTTGCCCACATGCTTATGGGCGTCATCTATGATGAGGTTGCAGATTGTGACGTTGTAGATGGTTAGGTTCTGCTCATTTATTTGCACTGGCATCAATCTTTGATTGCCCAGTGGATGTAATTTCCTGTAATATATGCTGGATGTGCAATGTTATTCCCTGTATGCCGTACCTTTGCTTGATCGGTTTTGGTCCCGTGCATAATTGCTCGTCGTAATGGGCTCAAATTATATAATTTGGCCTAAAGACATGAACGAACTTTAGTGGGCCCATTAAGTTAATGGGCCGTTACTAGGCCGAAAGTTAATAGTCGGCCCTCTTACCTCCCGGGTCGTTAACAGGGCGACATCGAAGCGGGCAACAGGTGGCCCCAATTTATTTCACGGGCCGTTAATAGGCCATTACTAAGTTTGGGCTACATATGGCCCAACTATATTGTAGGCCTTTAGCAGGCCGAAAGAGACAGCGGGCTTGTACTAGACCATGAAGAGCATGGGCCGCTAAGAGGCCGAAAGTCAGGTCGTATTGTAAACGGCCCAACTGTGTTGTGGGCCTTTAGCAGGCCGAAAGAGAAACCGGGCTGGTATTGGACCATGAAGGGCATGGGACATTAAAAGGCCAAAACTAAGGTCCGACTACAAATGGGCCAACTCATTTATGGTCCGTTAACAGGACGAAAGGCACACAGGGCCAGGAATTGGCCCAACACTTAAATGGGTCGCTAAAAGGCCAAAACTCATGTCCGACTACAAATGGCCCAACTGATTTATTGGCCGTCAACAGGCTGAAAGTGACACCGGGCCACAAATTGGCCCAACACTTCAATGGGCCGCTAAAAGGCCGAAACTCAGGTCCGACTACAAATGGCCCATCAGATTTATGGGCCGTCAACGGGCTGAAAGACACACTGGGCTGGAAATTAGCCCAACATTTAAATGGGTCGCTAAAAGGCCGAAAGATGTACATCCTGGAAATTGGCCCATCCATTAAATGGGCCGTTAACAGGCCGAAATCTCATCGGGCCGATATTGAGCCCAAATATATAGCGGGCTGTTAACGGGCTCGAACTGACGATGGGCTGCAATGGTGTCAAATCTTTAACGGGCCGTTGACGGGCCGAATTGGCACAACTCGTACGCGCCGTGGGCTTAAATGTACCTGACACAAGTAGGCCTTATATGGGCCGGCCTGCTAATTTTTACTGGGCCGGCCTTTTTCACCGGAATGGGCCACTGTTGGGCCGTGCCACGTGTCGACCTATCATAGGCGCCTCCTGTCCAATGAGTGGATGACATCTGTCCCAACGGTGAGGCAACACGTGTTTCCTTCGGCCAATCAGAATTTTACACGTGGAAATTTCCCATTGGTCAGGGCTGTTAACGGGTTATCAGATCCAAAATCTGACCCGATAGCTTAATGGTGTTCCGTTACGGTGGATGCCATGTGTCGGTCACCCTTGATGAAAGCACTTCTGTGACGCACGATTTATCATCATGGAAGTGGACACTTCCGTGATGATAATTTTGGTAATGTCATGGAACACTTCTACGACAGCACGGGTATGACTATCTTGATTCTGTCATAAAATCATCATGGATGTACATGCATGACAAAAAACATGACCTACTGTGACAAACACGTATCATCACGGAAGTGTATTTTTTTGTAGTGTAGTCATTATGTAGATGACCAAAAATTAACTACATATCTCTCATGAGTCGGCTAGAACTATCACACCCGGCTCATCTTTAATAAGAAAACAAGCAATATGCATTAGCCCCCAAGTGCCAAGTGTTATTGCTTGCAAATCACTTGGGACTTGTTAGAAAGAGCCAATTCCTTTGAAAATTTTCGTATGATAGACATTAGCCCCCAAGTGCCAAGTGTTGTTTGCTTGCAAAGCACTTGGGACTTATATTTTGTAATCCGCCATGAAACTTAACGAACTTATGTTGTATGCAGGCTGCGACCACAAAACTGGAAACTCAATTGTCTGAGGCCAAGACTCGGCTGGCGGATCCAAGAGACTGAGACAAAGAAAGTTGAATCCAAATTCCAGTTGAGTGTGCTGAAGCAGAAAAACTGAAGACCAGCTTTGCTGCGGAGAAAGAGGCTTGGGCCAATGAGAAGACTGCCTTGACGCAACATGCTGAGAAGGCTAAGGCAGCTCTGGAAGAGGTTACCGCTGAACTCAGCAGTTTAAAGAACCGTGTGTCTCAGATGGTTTCTGCAATCTTCGATAAGTCACCTTGTTACTTACTCAAAGTGAGTATTTTTCATCATAATACAAGACGCCACTTAACCCATTGTGTAAACTTTACAGGTCCCAGGAGCAGCAATCTGAGCCGAGATACACTGGTAAAGCTCAAGGCGGTTTACACGCTTGTGGAAAAATTGTATACTAGAGCTCAGCGAACTCTTGCCACAATCTCCCCGGTGAATCAAGGGTCGAATCTATTAAGTGATGTCTTGAAGAAGCTGTCCATCTTGCCTACTAGGTTCCAAGAAATCAAGCGATCTTGTGCTAGAGCCGGAGCTGTGACAGGTTTAAGTCGTGCCAAAGCATGGGTACCGGAGTTAGACCCAGCGAATGTGGCCAGCAGATATCCCAGTCTCAAGGAAGATTGAACTCCTTTCGACCAACAAGACTTTGCTACTTATGTCAAGGAGATTCGTCCTCATGCAACAATAATTGCCTAAGAGACCAACCTCACCAAGTATCAGCCGGGTTACAATGCAGACAATCAGAAGATGGCGACTCCTTCATATAAAGTGATGGACTTAATCCCGTCGATCTGTAAGCACACTTTCGCCCCTGATATCAATCAGTCTGGTCTGATTGATGATGAGGCTGAATTTGTCGCCCTACGTGCCTTTGACTGGTCCAGACCCAACTTCCAGATGGTGGAGGAGGAGGATGAACCGGCAAGGGATGAGACGCAATCTTCAAGTCAGACGGGTCAATATTCATGAACCGGGGCCGGTTTATCATCTGTTGTATGTGAGACTGAAAAACAGTTATCCTTTTTGGGCTCCAAACGCCCTGTAATAGGCTAGCTTCAAACTTCTTGTTCTGCTATGCTACCGTGCATATTGCGTTGTTTATGATACTTCTTTATCTGTCATGCGAAGATATGCTATATGTGCCTGATGATATTATCAATCTTGAATCTGTTCCTGCATGAAAAGTGTCCTGGCGGTTTATCGCTGGACGGGTTATACTGCCCTAACATGAACTTATCATGATTTATAACCATGGCTGGTCGAAATAATAATCATATATGATTAAAAATATATCATACCTGTGATCTTGGATCACACTTGTTGGTTTATCAAGCCAGTGCAGTAAGGGTGATAGCCCAAAGCTCCGAGCACTTGTAACTATTAATGATTGTCGGCTTATGAACAAAGTCGGACCGGGTCAATAAACACCGGATATTATCTTTATTTCATACTGGCGACTTATAGTCAAAACTAGGTTGGGTCAATAAACACCAGTTAATGTCATATACGACTCAGAAGGCATTATAAGCCTTATTGGTTTTCCACCATATATTACTATGTCACAAAAGAAAAAATCTCAATAAGACGTTCAAAGCAACAAACAACAGAAAATCCAAGGCTTTCATACGCCGCCAAGCCAAAATATCTTCTTCAATGAAACTAGCATTAGCCACTGGAAGGTACGCGCTTTCCATGAGCCAGCACTCACATTACCCAATCGACATTTTAACCCAGATAAGCTCAGTTCTTATTTAAAGATAGACTTATCGGGAGTACGCGGGGTCAGAGTAGCATCGTGCATCACAGACCGATTTATCCAGGTTTCAAGGAAGGCGGCTTTATCAGCCTGAGCTTCTCCTTGCTTTCCGTAAACCGTGCCCTCACATGACAAACCAGCGTTTTAACCTTAACGAGTTTAGGGTCTTGTTTAAAAGATTGACTGTTAAGAGTTCGGCGGGTCAATCAGGATTACCTGATGGAGAAGCAGCTGTCATACAAGCAGGATAACCCGAAAGGGTTATGTCCTCTTTGGTGAATACACCTATGTTTGAACAAAATAACCACGTTAAGAGGGTAGTAACGCTATGTTCTCTTTCGTGAATACACCTATGTTTGAACAGGAAGCCCCCAAGTGACTTATTGATAACCCACAAGTATAGGGGATCGCCACAGTTTTCGAGGGTAGAATATTCAACCCAAATTTATTGAGTCGACACAAGGAGAGCCAAAGAATATTCTCAAGTATTACCAGCTGAGTTGTCAATTCAACCACACCTGGAAACTTAATATCTGCAGCAAGGTATTTAGTAGCAAAGTAATATGATAGTAGTGGTAACGGCGATAAAAGGTAATGGTAGCAAAAGTAGTATTTTTGGGTTTTGTAGTCATTGTAACAGTAGCAGTGGAAAAGTAGATAAGCAAAGAACAATATATGGAAAGCTCGTAGGCAATGGATCGGTGATAGAGAATTATGTCGGATGCGATCGATCATGTAACAGTCATAACCTAGGGTGACACAGAACTAGCTCCAGTTCATATGTATTCCCAATATAGTCATACGTGCTTATGGAAAAGAACTTGCATGACATCTTTTGTCCTACCCTCCCGTGGCAGCGGGGTCCTACTGGAAACTAAGGGATATTAAGGCCTCCTTTTAATAGAGTACCAGACCAACGCATTAACACATAGTGAATACATGAACTCCTCAAACTACAGTCATCACCGGGAGTGGTCCCGACTATTATCACTTCGGGGTGGCCGGATCATAACACATAGTAGGTGACTATAGACTTGCAAGATAGGATCAAGAACTCTCATATATTGATATCAACATAATAGATTCAGATCTGAAATCATGGTACTCGGGCCCTAGTGACAAGCATTAAGCATAGCAAAGTCATAGTAACATCAATCTCAAAACATAGTGGATACAAGGGATCAAACCCTAACAAAACTAACTCGATTACATGATAAATCTCATCCAACACATCACCGTCCAGCAAGCCTACGATGGAATTACTCATGCACGGCGGTGAGCATCGTGAAATTGGTGATGGAGGATGGTTGATGATGACGGTGGCGATGGATTCCCCTCTCTGGAGCCCCAGCCGGACTCCAGATTAGCCCTCCTGAGAGATTTTAGGGCTTGGCGGCGGTTCCGTATCGTAAAACGCGATGAATATTTCTCCCTGATTTTTTTCTCCCTGAAAGTGAATATATGGAGTCAAGGTTGAGGTCGGTGGAGTATCAGGGGGCCCACGAGGCAAGGGGCGCGCCCCCACCCTCGTGGACAGGTGGAGGGGCCCCCCGACGTGGACTCTTCTTCCAGTATTTTTTATATATTCCAAAATAATTTTCCGTTGATTTTCAGTTCATTCCGAGAACTTTTATTTCTGCACAAAAATAACACCATGGCAATTCTGCTGAAAACAACGTAAGTCCGGGTTAGTTCCATTCAAATCAGGCAAGTTAGAGTCCAAAACAAGGGCAAAAGTGTTTGGAAAAGTAGATACGATGAAGACGTATCAACTCCCCCAAGCTTAAACCTTTGCTTGTCCTCAAGCAATTCAGTTGATAAACTGAAAGTGATAAAGAAAAAAACTTTTACAAACTCTGTTTGATCTTGTTGTTGCAAATATGTAAAGCTAGCATTCAAGTTTCCAGCAAAGATTATGAACTAACCATATTCACAATAACATTTAGGTCTCATGTTTACTTATATCAATGGCATAATCAACTAGGGAGCAATAATAATAAATCTTGGATGACAACACTTCCTCAAAACAATCATGATATGATATAACAAGATGGTATCTCGCTAGCCCTTTCTGAGACTGCAAAACATAAATGCAGAGCACCTTTAAAGATCAAGGACTGATTAGACATTGTAATTCATGGTAAAAGAGATCCAGTCAAGTCATACTCAATGTAAACTAACAGTAATGGATGCAAATGACAGTGGTGCTCTCCAACTGGGGCTTTTTAATAAGAGGGTGATGACTCAGCATAAAAGTAAATAGATAAGCCCTTCGCAGAGGGAAGCAGGGATTTGTAGAGGTGCCAGAGCTTGGTTTTGAAATAGATATGAATTATATTTTGAGCGGTATACTTTCATTGTCAACATAACAACCAAGAGATGGTGATATCTTCCATGCTACACACATTATAGGAGGTTCCCGAATAGAATGGTAAAGTTTATACTCCCCCTCCACCAACAAGCATCAATCCATGGCTTGCTCGAAACAACGAGTGCCTCCAACTAAGAACAATCCCGGGCGAGTTTTGTTTGCAGTTATTTTGATTTGATTTGCATAAAGCATGGGACTGGGCATCTCGGTGACCAGCCATGTTCTCGTGAGTGAGGAGCGGAGTCCACTCCTCTTGAGAATAACCCGCCAAACATGGAAGATACGGACAGCCCTAGTTGATACATGAGCTATTCGAGCATAGAAAACATAATGTTTATTTGAAGGTTTAGAGTTTGGCACATACAAATTTACTTGGAACAGCAGGTAGACACCGTACATAGGTAGGTATGGTGGACTCATATGGAACAACTTTGGGGTTCATGGAATTCGATGCACAAGTAGTGTTCCCGCTTAGTACAGGTGAAGACTAGAAAAAGACTAGGAAGCGAGCAGCTAGAGAGCGACAACAGTCATGAACATGCATTAAAATTAATGAACATTTTGTGCAAGCATGAGTAGGATATAATCCACCATGAACATAAATATCGTGAAGGTTATGTTGATTTTGTTTCAACTACATGCGTGAACATGTGCCAAGTCAAGTCACTTAAATCATTCAAAGGAGGATACCACCCTATCATACCACATCACAACCATTTTAATAGCATGTTGGCACACAAGGTAAACCATTATAAGCTCCTAGCTAATTAAGCATGGCATAAGCAACTACAATCTCTAATTGTCATTACAAACATGTTTATTCATAATAGGGTAAATCAGGAACGACGAACTAATCATATTTACAAAAACAAGAGAGGTCAAGTTCATACCAGCTTTTCTCATTTCAATAAGTTCATCATATAATCATCATTATTGCCTTTCACTTGTACGACCGAATAGTGTGGAAAATAATAATAGTGCACATGCATTGGACTAAGCTGGAATCTGCAAGCATTCAATTCAAGAGAGAAGACAAGGTAATATGGGCTCTTTGTTAGATCAACAATAATGCATATAAGAGCCACTTTAACATTTTAATCATGGTCTTCTCCTCTCGACCCCCAAAGGAAAGAAAAGAAATAAAACTATTTACATGGGAAAGCTCCCAACATACAAAAGAAGAATGAGAAATATTTTTGGGTTTTCTTTTTAATTACTACTACTACAAGCAAGAAAGTAAACTAGCTAAATGCTACAACTAAATTTTTTGGTTTTCTTAAGGTTTTTCAAACACACGAGAAGAAAGCAAGAAAAGGAAAGTAAACTAGCATGGATGATACAATGAAAAAGTATGAGCACTGACAACTAGCAATGAGTGTGTGAACATGAATGTAATGTTGGTGAGAAATACGTACCCACCCAAGCTTAGGCTTTTGGCCTAAGTTGGTCTATGGCCACGGCTGGCCTGGCGGATATACAAAGTTGTAGTTGGGGTCGTACTGAGATGCAACGGCTATTGTATCTTGGGCTGCAGCGTGGAGGCGAGCTGTCTCAGTCCGCCTCTCATACTCGTTCGCCTCCTCCCTGGTTATAACATATCTCCCTTTTGCCTGAAAGTCAAAGAAAGTAGGAGTAGGGAGAGCGACGTGATAGGTGCGTCGTCTGTCAAAGATTAGTCGGTACTAGAGAAACTAATCATTCCTCTCAACAAACTGATGAAGAACCATTGCCTCATAATCTAAATAAACAGGAGGCAACTCAATATCATACCCGCGTATGGGTATATAAAGAAAATGAGCTAGACAGGTTTCATAAATTCCACCAAAGAAATCTCCATTAAATCTATTGTTAAGCAACCTACGTGCAACAATGGCTCCCAAATTATAATGTCTATCTCCTAATACAGCACTCCTGAGAACACAGAGGTCAGGGACACACATGTGACATGCTTCATCCTTACCATTTATGCACCTACCTATGAAGAGAGCAAAATAATGTATAGCAGGAAAATGAATGCTCCCTATGGTAGCTTGGGTTATATCTCTAGATTCCCCCACAGTTATACTAGCAAGAAAATCTCTAAACTCATATTTGCGAGGCTCACTAGTGCTGCCCCATTGTGGAAGTTTGCAAGCAGTATTAAAATCCTCTAAGTCCATAGTATAAGAATTTTCATAAAGATCAAATAGAACAGTTTGAGAATTGCATGATGATGAAAATTTAAACCTTCTCACAAAGGAATCAGTGAGATAGTGGTATTGGCGGCACTTATCTGCATTGAAGCTCTCAAGATCGGCATTACGCACATACGCGTTAAATTCTTCCTTGATTCCTGCTTGATCCATAAAGTCCTCTGACGGCCATTCACAAGCCCGCACCTGAGCTTCCCTCGGTGGTTCATCATCGGCATTGCGTATTGCGAGCATGGGTCCTTGTTTCCTTGAAGGACCACCTTGGTACATTTTCCTAAACAGATTTCTTCGTCTGAAAAATTTCTGAAATTTTTAGTAACTTCAAAATAAAAATGAACCAAACTCAACAATATTGATAGCAACTACTCCTACAAGTGCCTAGAGGCAATATCATGCATCAAAACTACTTTTGACCACATAAATTTGACATGCAAGCTCAAGAACGGGGTCACCTAAGCAGCAAAAATATGCAACGAATAAAGCACTAGAACAAAAACTAATTGGACCATTGGAGGAGTCACATACCAAAGAACAATCCCCGCAAAGCAGTTTTGTGAATGGAGTTTTTAGCAAGGAGATCGAAAATGGCGGCAAGATGAGCTTGGACTCGGGTTTGAGCTGGCTACTGATGTTTGTGGGAGGAAGAAGGAGTGTGTGGTAGATGGAATAACTGGAGGGGAGCCACCATGGGCCCACGAGGCAGGGGGCGCGCCCAGGGGGTTGGGCGCACCCTGGACCCTCATGTCCAGGTGCTTGCTCCCCCTACTGTGTTCTCAGTGGCAGATATTCTCAAATATTCTAGAAAAAATCATATTTAATTTTCAGGGCATTTGGAGAACTTTTATTTTCGGGGTATTTTTTATTGCATTTATATTTTTCAAAAAATAGATAGAAAAAAATACTTTTTGCTTTATTTAATATAAATAACATCAAGTAAAAAGAGGGTACACAAAGTTGTGTTTTCTAAATTCATCCATCTCATGCTCATCAAAAGGAATCCACTAACAAGGTTGATCAAGTCTTGTTAACAAACTCATTCCGAGTAACATGCAACCGGAGAATTTTCGAATAACACTAGGTTACCTCAACGGGGACATGCACATCCCCAACAATAAGAATATCATATTTCTTCTTGACAGTAGGAAGAGGAAATTCGAAACCTCCAATAGTAATTGTTGAAATTTTTCCAATAGAATTGATACTGTGGACTTGAGGTTGTTTCCTCGGAAAGTGTACCGTATGCTCATTACCATTAACATGTAAAGTGACATTGCCTTTGGTGCAATCAATAACAGCCCCTACAGTATTCAAAAAGGGTCTTCCCAGAATAATAGACATACTATCGTCCTCGGGAATATCAAGAATAACAAAGTCCGTTAAAATAGTAACATTTGCAACCACAACAAGCACATCCTCACAAATACCGACAGGTATAGCAGTTGATTTATCAGCCATTTGCAAGGATATTTCAGTAGGTGTCAACTTATTCAAATCAAGTCTACGATATAAAGAGAGAGGCATAACACTAACACCGGCTCCAAGATCACATGAAGAAGTTTTAACATAGTTTATTTTAATGGAGCATGGTATAGTTGGTACTCCTGGATCTCCAAGTTTCTTTGGTATTCCACCCTTAAAAGTATAATTAGCAAGCATGGTGGAAATTTCAGCTTCCGGTATCTTTCTCTTATTTGTAACAATTTCCTTCATATATTTAGCATAAGGATTCATTTTAAACATATCAGTCAAAAGCATACGCAAAAAGATAGGTCTAATCATTTCAGCAAAGCGCTCAAAATCCTCATCATCCTTTTTCTTGGATGGTTCAGGAGAAAAAGGCATGGGTTTCTGAACCCATGGTTCTCTTTCCTTACCGTGCTTCCTAGCAACAAAGTCTCTCTTATCATAACGTTGATTCTTTGATTGTGAGTTATCAAGATCAACAACAGGTTCAATCTCTACATCATTGCCATTGCTAGGTTGAGCATCAACATGAACATCATCATTAACATTATCACTAGGTTCATGTTCATTACCAAATTGTGTTTCAGCATCAGAAATAGAAATATCATTACGATTCTCAGGTGTGTCATCAACAGGTTCACTAGAAGCATGCAAAGTCCTATCATTTTTCTTTTTCTTCCTCTTAGAAGGACTAGGTGTATCAATATTATTTCTCTGAGAATCTTGCTCAATTCTCTTAGGATGGCCCTCAGGATACAAAGGTTCCTGAGTCATTTTACCACCTCTAGTCATAACTCTAACAGCATTATCATTTTTCTTACAATTTAATTCATTGAGCAAATCATTCTGAGCTTTAAGTACTTGTTCTACTTGAGTGGTAACCATAGAAGCATGTTTACTAATAAGTTTAAGTTCACCCTTAACATTAGCCATATAATCACTCAAATGTTCTATCATATAAGCATTATGTTTCAATTGTCTACCAAGATAAGCATTAAAATCTTCTTGCTTAACCATAAAGTTAACAAATTCATCCAAACATTGGCAAGCAAACTTAGTAGGAGGGATTTCAGCTTTATCATATCTATAGAGAGAATTTACCTTTACTACCTATGTCGGGTTATCAAGACCATGTATTTCTTCAATAGGTGGTAAATTAAGACCATGTAGTTCTTCAATAGGAGGTAAATTCTTAACATCTTCAGCTTTTATACCTTTTTCCTTCATAGATTTCTTTGCCTCTTGCATATCTTCAGGACTGAGAAATAGAACACCCCTTTTCTTCGGAGTTGGGTTAGGAGTTGGCTCTGGAAGTATCCAATTATTTTCATTGGTCAACATATTATTCAATAAAATTTCAGCTTCATCTGGTGTTCTTTCCCTGAAAACACAACCAGCACAACTATCCAGGTGGTTTCTGGAAGCATCGGTTAGTCCATTAGAAAAGATATCAAGTATTTCATTTTTCTTAAGAGGATGATCAGGCAAAGCATTAAGTAATTGGAGAAGCCTCCCCCAAGCTTGTGGGAGACTCTCTTCTTCAATTTGCACAAAATTATGTATTTCCCTTAAAGCAGCTTGTTTCTTATGAGCGGGGAAATATTTAGCAGAGAAGTAATAAATAATATCCTGGGGACTACGCACACAATCAGGATCAAGAGAATTAAACCATATCTGAGCATCACCCTTTAATGAGAACGGAAATATCTTAAGGATATAATAGTAGCGAGTTTTCTCATCATTAGTGAACAGGGTGGCTATATCATTTAATTTAGTAAGATGTGCCACGATAGTTTCAGATTCATAGCCATAGAAAGGATCAGATTCAACCAAAGTAATTATATCAGGGTTGATAGAGAATTCATAATCCTTATTAGTAACAAAGATAGGTGAAGTAGCATAAGCAGGATCATATTTCATTCTAGCATTCAGAGTTTTTTGTTTCAGCTTAGCTAATAATTTCTTAAGATCACCCCTATCATTGCAAGCAAGAAAATCTCTAGCAGTTTCTTCATCCATAACATAGCCCTCAGGAACAACAGGTAATTCATATCTAGGGGGAGAATCTTCATCATCACTTTCATCAATATTATCAGTTTCAATAATTTCATTCTCTCTAACCCTAGCAAGTTATTCATCAAGAAATTCACCAAGTGGCGCAGTAGTATCAAGCATAGAAGTAGTTTCATCATAAGTATCATGCATAGTAGAAGTGGCATCATCAATAACATGCGACATATCAGAATGAATAGTAGAAGCAGGTATACGTGTTGCAAGCTTACTCAAAACAGTAGGTGAATCAAGTGCAGAGCTAGATGGCAGTTCCTTACCTCCCCTCATAGTTGAGGGATAAAATTTTGTTTTCGGATCTTTCAAATTCTCCATAATGATAACCAGATATAAATCCCAAGTGACTCAAAGAATAGAGCTATGCTCCCCGGCAACGGTGCCAGAAAATAGTCTTGATAACCCACAAGTATAGGGGATCGCAACAGTTTTCGAGGGTAGAGTATTCAACCCAAATTTATTGATTCAACACAAGGGGAGCCAAAGAATATTCTCAAGTATTAGCAGCTGAGTTGTCAACTCAACCACACCTGGAAACTTAATATCTGCAGCAAGGTATTTAGTAGCAAAGTAATATGATAGTCGTGGTAACGGTGGTAAAAGGTAACGGTAGCAAAAGTAATATTTTTGGGTTTTGTAGTGATTGTAACAGTAGCAGCGGAAAAGTAAATAAGCATAGAACAATATATGGAAAGCTCGTAGGCAATGGATCGGTGATAGAGAATTATGCCAGATGCGATCGATCATGTAACAGTCATAACCTAGGGTGACACAGAACTAGCTCCAGTTCATCAATGTAATGTAGGCATGTATTCCGAATATAGTCATACGTGCTTATGGAAAAGAACTTGCATGACATCTTTTGTCCTACCCTCCCGTGGCAGCGGGGTCCTATTGGAAACTAAGGGATATTAAGGCCTCCTTTTAATAGAGTACCGGACCAAAGCATTAACACATAGTGAATACATGAACTCCTCAAACTACAGTCATCACCGGGAGTGGTCCCGACTATTGTCACTTCGGGCTTGCCGGATCATAACACATAGTAGGTGACTATAGACTTGCAAGATAGGATCAAGAACTCTCGTATATTAATGAAGACATAATAGTTTCAGATCTGAAATCATGGCACTCGGGCCCTAGTGATAAGCATTAAGCATAGCAAAGTCATAGCAACATCAATCTCAGAACATAGTGGATACTAGGGATCAAACCCTAACAAAACTAACTCGATTACATGATAAATCTCATCCAACTCATCACCGTCCAGCAAGCCTATGACGGAATTACTCACGCACGGCGGTGAGCATCATGAAATTGGTGTTGGAGGATGGTTGATGATGACGATGGCGACAGATTCCCCTCTCCGGAGCCCCAAACGGACTCCAGATCAGCCCTCGCGAGAGAGTTTGGGGCTTGGCGGCGGCTCCGTATCGTAAAACATGATGAATCTTTCTCCCTGGATTTTTTCTCCCCGAAAGTGAATTTATGGATACAAGGTTGAGGTCGGTGGAGCGTCAGGGGGCCCACGAGGCAGGGGGCGTGCCTAGGGGGGTAGGGCGCGCCCCCACCCTTGTGGACAGGTGGAGGCCCCCCTGACGTGGATTCTTCTTCCAGTATTTTTTATATATTCCAAAATAATTCTCCGTTGATTTTTAGGTCATTCCGAGGACTTTTATTTCTGCACAAAAATAACACCATGGCAATTCTGCTGAAAACAACGTCAATCCAGGTTAGCTCCATTCAAATCATGCAAGTTAGAGTCCAAAACAAGGGCAAAAGTGTTTGGAAAAGTAGATACGACGGAGACATATCACTTATTTGTGAGCTGTGCTCGCTAGGTACCTATGTTTGAGTTGTGTTGTGCAACAGACTCTCTTTGGTCCCTTTAACCTGGGTAGTAAGCCCCCAAGCTTTTTATGTGGCCTATAAGGCGGATCAAAGGGTAATCATAACTTTGTTGTATAAAGCAGAAGCCCCCATGTGACCAAAAACTCATTATTTAAAGAGGAAAAAATGACAGAGGCCCTGCTTTAGCAGGGATGTCGGCTTTATTATATCGATCATATACATTGTCAAAATATGTACATTGGAAGAACCGGTGGCTCAGGTATATTATGGCCTAAGTTGAGCAATATTCCAGGGCCGGTGGGTCTCTTCCTTCGACGTGCGTGAGTCCTTGTGGTCTCGAACATCGATAAGGTAATATGACCCGTTGTTTAGATTCTTGCTGACCCCAAAGGGTCCTTCCCAAGGTGGGGATAATTTGTGCATATCAAATTGATCTTGGACAAGCCAGAGCACCAGATCACCTTCTTGAAAAGTTTTGGTTTTAACCCGGTGGCTGTGATAACGATGCAGATCTTGCTGGTAAATCACCGAATGAGCCGCTGCGATGTCACGCTCCTCATCCAACAGGTCAAGTGCTTCTTGACGCGCTCCTTCATTGTCAGCTTCAACATAAGCCACCACACGAGGTGAGTCATGATGGGTGTCACTAGGGAGAACTGCCTCTGCTCCGTAAACCATGAAGAAAGGTGTATATCCCGTAGATCTATTTGGGGTGATATTGATGCTCCATAACACAGAAGGTAGCTCCTCCACCCAACAACCCGGCGTCCTATGCAGGGGAACCATAAGCCAGGGTTTGATGCCTTTCAAGATCTCTTGGTTTAGCCTCTCAGCTTGACCATTGGATTGGGGGTGAGCTACTGACGATACATCAAGCCGGATATGCTCACGTTGACAGAATTCTTCCATAGCACCCTTAGAGAGATTAGTGCCATTGTCTGTTATAATGTTGTGTGGAAAGACAAAATGGAAGATCACCTTTTTCATGAATTGAACCGTCGTTGCTACATCACACTTACTGACTGGCTCTGCCTCTACCCATTTAGTGAACTTATCAACCGCCACCAATAGGTGGGTCTTCTTGTCCTTGGATCTTTTGAAAGGTCCAACCATATCAAGCCCCCAAACTACAAACGGCCAAGTAATTGGAATCATCCTCAATTCTTGAGCCGGCACATGGGCTCATCGTGCAAATTTCTGACATCCGTCACACCTGCTGACGAGGTCCTCTGCATCAACATGAGCTGTTAACCAATAAAACCCATGACGGAAAGCTTTGGCCATGAGGGATTTTGAACCGGCATGATGAACACAATCTCCTTCATGAATCTCTCGTAAGATCTCACAGCCCTCTTCTAGAGAAACACAATGTTGAAACACCCCTGTGACACTGTGATGATGTAACTCTCCATTAATAATTGTCATTGACTTAGACCGCAGAGTTATCTTGCCTGGCTAATGTTTCATCCTCAGGTAACTCGCCCCGGGTCATATAAGCCAAGTAAGGTACTATCCAATCCGGGATTACATGAAGAGCCGCCACCAACTAAGCTTCTGGTTCAGGAAATAGCCAAATCCTGCTCTGTAGGCAACTTGACGGACGGGTTATGCAAAACGTCAAGAAAAACATTAGGCGGCACCGGTTTACGTTGAGAACCCAACTGGCTTAAAGCGTCCGCCGCTTCATTTTTCCTCTGATCCACGTGCTCAACTTTATAATCTTTGAAGTGACCAGCAAGAACGTCGACCTCTCGCCGATAAGCCACCACGAGTGGATCATTAGAATCCCAAGTACCCGAGACTTGCTGAGCCACCAAGTCTGAGTCGCCGAAGCACCTAACCCAGCTTAAATTCATCTCCTTATCCATCCGAAGACCATGGAGTAAGGCCTCATACTAAGCTGCATTGTTAGTACAAGGAAATATCAAACGGAGAACATAACAAAATTTATCACCTCGAGGGGAAGTAAGAATAACTCCAGCCCCTGAGCCCTCCAATTGCCTGGATCCATCAAAGTGAATAGTCCAATATGTGTTATCTCTCTTTTCCTCGGGCATCTACAGGTCTGTCCAATCATTGATGAAATCCACCAGCGCCTGAGACTTGACGGTCGTGCGAGGCACATATTTTAACCCGTGAGGCCCAATCTCAATAGCCCACTTAGCGACCCGGCCAGTTGCCTCCCTTTTTTGGATGATATCTCCCAAAGGGGCAAAGCTAACCACAGTGATGGGATGACCCAAAAAATAGTGTTTAAGTTTCTGGCTAGCCAAGAACACCCCATACACAAGCTTCTGGCAATGCGGATATCTCTGCTTGGACTCAATAAGCGCCTCACTGATATAATAAACCAGCCTTTGAACCGGATACTCCTTGCCTGCTTCCTTCCTTTCTACCACAATAGCTACACTGACAGCCCGGCTATTAGCAGCCACATATAACAACAGAGGCTCTTTATCAATAGGAGCGGCAAGCATGGGCGGCTCAGCCAGTTGCTTCTTCAAATCCTCAAACGATGTATTAGCAGTATCACTCCAGACAAAATTATCTATCTTTTTCATCATCTGATACAGAGGGATAGCCTTTTCTCCCAACCGGCTTATGAACCGGCTCAACGCCGCAATACGACCCGCCAGACGTTGCACATCATTGATACATGCCGGTTTAGCCAGTGAAGTGATGGCTTTGATCTTCTCCGGGTTAGCTTAAATACCTCTGTTAGACACCAAAAAACCCAAGAGTTTGCCTGTGGGTACACCAAAGACACATTTGGCCGGGTTAAGCATCATCTTATAAAACCGGAGATTATCAAAGGTTTCCTTGAGGTCATCTATCAATGTCTCTTTCTCTCTAGACTTTACCACAATATCATCCACATAAGCATGAACATTACGCCCAATTTGGTCATGAAGGCAATTTTGCACACATCTTTGATAAGTCGCCTGGGCACTCTTGAGCCCAAAAGGCATAGATACATAGCAGAAGGCTCCAAAAGGCATTATGAAAGCTGTCTTCTCCTGGTCCTTAACTGCCATTTTGATCTGATGATAACCAGAATAAGCATCCAGAAAACTCAAACGCTCACAACCCGCCGTAGCATCAATGATCTGATCAATACGAGGGAGAGCAAAAGGATCAGCCAGACAAGCCTTGTTTAAATCTGTGTAGTCCACACACATACGCCAAGTGACGTTCTTCTTAAGTACCAGCACCGGGTTAGCTAACCACTCAAGATGAAAAAACTCGATGATAAACCCAGCTGCCAAGAGCCAGGCTACTTCCTCTCCAATGGCCTTCCGCCTCTCTTCATTAAACCGGCGAAGAAACTGTTTAACCGGCTTAAATTCTGGGTCAATATTAAGAGTGTGCTCAGCGAGTTCTCTCGGTACACCCGGCATGTCTGAAGGCTTCCATGCAAAGATGTCCTGATTCTCACAGATGAACTCGATGAGCGTGCTTTCCTATTTCGGATCCAGATTAGCACTGATGCTGAACTGCTTGGATGAGTCGCCAGGAACAAAATCAACCATCTTGGTATCATCTATCAATTTAAACTTTAAAACCGGATCATGCTCTGTGGTTGGGTTTTTCAAAGATGTCATATTCGCAGGGTCGACATTGTCCTTGTAAAATTTTAACTCCTCCGTCGCACAAACCGACTCAGCATAAGATGCATCCCCTTCTTCACATTCCAGAGCTATCTTACGGCTCCCATGCATTGTAATGGTTCCTTTGTGACCCGGCATCTTGAGCTACAGATACACGTAACACGACCATGCCATGAACTTGGCATAAGCCGGCTGTCCAAACAGAGCATGATATGGGTTGTGGATCTTGACTACTTCAAAGGTCAATGTCTCTGACCTAGAATCACAATCATCCCCAAAAATGACCTCCAGAGCTATCTTACCAAGTGGGTATGCCGACTTACCAGGCACTACGCCATGGAAAACAGTGTTTGATGGCTTAAGATTTTTATCAGTCAAACCCATGCGACGAAAAGTTTCATAATAAAGGATATTGGTGCTGCTCCCTCCGTTTGCTAAACTTATACCCTCCAACCTAAGGTGCGACCACCAAAGCCAAATGACCTGGATTATCAACCCGGGACGGGTGATCTTCCCTACTCCACACGACGGGCTGCTCAGGCCAACGCATGTAACGTGGAACCGCCGGCTCAACAGCATTGACTGACCTCCTATGAAGCTTCTATCACGTTTACACAAGCTAGTGGTAAAAACATGATACTGCCCACTGTTCAACTGCTTCGGGTTGCTCTGATAACCAGACTGTTGTTATTGTTGACCCCCCCTGATTACTCTGCTAGTTGTAACCACCCTGATTGTCGTGATTACTTTGATTTCCCTGGAATCCAGAGTTAGAACCGCCACCGCCATAACCCGGACCGTGAAAGTCGAATCCAGAACCGCCACCTGGCCCATGATTGTCTTGGAAAAGATTGGAATTCTTGTATTCTATCATAATGTGACAATCTTTCCAGAGGTGCCCGGATGGTCTTTCTTTCGTACCATGTTTTGGGCAGGGCTGATTTAACATATGCTCAAGATTGATACCGGATCCCCTGGCCCGTGGGGGCGGTTTACCCTTACGACGCTGACCATTATTTTGTGCATTGGTGTGAACCACAAAGTCAAAACTATTATCAGCCTTGCGCTTACCGTTGCCTCCCTGGTTATACTGCTGCCCCTTAGCGTTGCTATTCTTTCTTCCCTTCCCCGGCTTTTCCTCATCAGACTCGAGGTCCTTGGTACTATCTGAATCAGCATACTTAACGAGAGCCGCCATGAGCGTCCCCATGTCATTGCAATGGCGTTTGAGCCGCCCTAGCTTCTGTTTTAAGGGCATAAAACGACAATTGTTCTCCAACATCAACACTGCTGAGTCGGCATTGATGCGATCTGACGAGTGCAAGATTGTTGAGACCCGGCGCACCCAATGGGTCGTTGACTCACCTTCTTCTTGAGCACAGGATGCCAGATCCACAATTGACATGGTTTGTTTGCATGTGTCTTTGAAGTTCTGGATGAACCGGGCCTTTAACTCGGCCCATGACCCGATGGAGTTGGCACGGAGCCCCTTCAACCAAGTGTGGGCCATCCCTTCTAACATCAGGGGGAAATATTTAGCACATGCAGCCTCTCTGACATCCAGTAACTCCATGGCCATCTCATAACTTTCAATCCATGCCTTCGGACTTAAATCGTCCGTATAGTTAGGCACCTTGCAAGGACCTTTAAAATCCTTGGGCAGGCGCTCATTACGCAGATCCATCACCAGGCATGGCACGCCCAAGTTTCTAAAGGTCATAGCTGGCTCCACAGAGGTGGTTGGACGAACCGGAGTTGGTTGATGAGCCACATACTGAGCCACCAGCTCGGCCTCTCGACGCGCTCTACCTTGATCCACTATGTTCTGAGCATTAGCACCGCCACCCGCCGGGTCATGTCCATGGGGCGGGTTACTGTTCTGCCCACTGCTTGAAATAGACGGCTCATCAATATGCCTGTTGTAACTCCGGCTTGGGCGAGGGGTGGAATGAACTCTATCGCAGCTGTAAGAATAAGCTTGCTGCTGAACCAGCGCTGTCTGAAGGAGATCTCTAGCCCTCTGTGTTTCAACCACCACGGGTGACTCACCTTCAACCGAGATAGCCGCCAATCGTGACGCCGCAGCAATCATGTTATCCAAAGGGTTAGAGCAATGACCCGGTGGCATCGGCACGTGCTGCGGCGGGTTATTATTCTGATGAGGCGGGTCCATCGTGCGCGGCTGAACCGGCGTACCCATCCCTGGTACTTCGACCCGGTTTGCTACTGTTGGGTTGCTGGTTCCTGCTCCTGGCGTGTTAAAGAGATTCCTTGCCTCATAAACTGAAGGCAGACGAGTTTGATGCCTCCTCCTCATGACTTGATTGGAAGCGTTCTGATCTAGCATGAACCGGTAAGATTATGACTGAATTCGTTGAGCCTGAGCATCCAAAGAGGTCAGCTCCTCGGCCATCCTGACGTTTTCTGCGTTTAGCTCCTCATTGGCATGTGCTATCTCATCATGCAACTTTGTGATTGCCGCATTATGCTGATCTTGATCCGCCGGGTTAACTGCCGCTGTTAACAGCGTTGTCAGCTTATCTAGCAAGTCAGTTATAGCTTGAGCCGGTGGGCACTGAGGGCCTCCTGCCCCGGCAGCCGCTATCGCTGCTGACCCGGAAATCAACTCCGCTGTCGTAGATGAATGCTGCACGGGCTGTGTACCGGCCATGAAGATTGCCACCCGATTCGACGGCTCACAAGGGTCCGGAATACTGTCACCATCGGAACAACCCCCAAGCCGGCCGTCTGGCCGTTGATACAATGACTCTGTCTCACCGGTGGATGGCTCGCCATCAGAGTAAACGACAGTCTCATCACCAGATGCTGGTCTGTCCTCAGATTCCACACCATGGATAAATCCCACGAAGACACGATTCATGGCAGGCCGAACCCGGGTGGGTCTCGCACGCTGAGCCGTCTCGACGATGTCGATGCAGATGTCCGGCTCAGGGTCCGGTTCACCGGTCTTGCCGATGAAGACGTGGATTCCGCCGAAGGGGACCCGGTACCTGTACTCAATTGAGCCGGCCTCGGGGCCCCAGCCTGCGTCATCGATGTAGAGCTTGCCACGATGACTCTTGGTCATCCGGCCCACAGCGTATCCCTTGATCCCTTCGAAGTTGCCCTTTAAGAACTCGAAACCATCGTGCAATAGCCCCATGGTGGGCGCCAACTGTCATGGAATTGTCACGGCAGATGTCCTAGTGTGAGGACTTAGTCGTGGAGCCATCGCGTTGAGGTTAGCTTAAAGGGGTTAATCAGGACAAAGGACACGAGGAGTTTATACTGGTTCGGCCCCTTACGATGAAGGTAAAAGCCTAGTCCAGTTTGTAGTTGGTATTGCTAGGGTTTCGATGAGCAGGGAGCGAATACGCTTGACCCAGCTCTCGATCTGTTGTTTCTTGTCCTAAGCCACCACTAGGTTGTCCCCTTATATACACGGGTTGACGCCCTGCGGCCCTTAGAGTTCCGGTCAGTTTATACAACGTATCTGGCTCGGTGACCTTTCTTACATACCTTACAATACATGTTTTACATACATGGCGGTTTATATCTATGGGCCTAAAGCCGCCTTCGGGTCTGGGCCCTCTACTAAGCCTACATATGAACCGCCAAATGATCTTGGGCTTCATTGTGATGAATCGTCATACGGATGACCCAGCCCCTCCTGGGTGGGTCATACCTAGTAGTTATATCCCCAACAATACCCATCTTGGATGCCTATCATATTAGGACTAATTTCATAACCAAAGCAAATTACCATGATGTTCTCAAGGACTCTCAAAATAATATAAGTTAAGCATGAGAGATCAATTATTTCTATAAAATAAAACCACCACCGTGCTCTAAAAGATATAAGTGAAGCACTAGAGCAAAATTATCTAGCTCAAAAAATATAAGTGAAGCACATAGAGTATTCTAATAAATTCCAATTCATGTGAGTCTCTCCCAAAAGATGTGCACAGCAAGGATGATTGTGGTAAACTAAAAAAGCAAAGACTCAAATCATACAAGACACTTCAAGCAAAACACATATCATGTGGTGAATAAAAATATAGCCTCAAGTAAAGTTACCGATGGAAGAAGACGAAAGAGGGGATGCCTTCCGGGGCATCCCCAAGCTTAGGATTTTGGTTGTCCTTGAATTTTACCTTGGGGTGCCTTGGGAATCCCCAAGCTTAGGCTCTTTCCACTCCTTATTCCATAGTCCATCAAATCTTTACCCATAACTTGAAAACTTCACAACACAAAACTCAACAGAAAATCTCATGAGCTCCGTTAGTATAAGAAAACAAACCACCACTTAAGGTACTGTAATGAACTAATTCTTTATTTATATTGGTGTTAAACCTAATGTATTCCAACTTCTCTATGGTTCATACCCTCCAATACTAGCCATAGATGCATCAAAATAAGCAAACAACACACGAAAAACAGAATCTGTCAAAAACACAACAGTCTGTAGTAATCTGTAGGTTTTCAATACTTATGTAACCCCAAAAATTATGAAATAAATTGGTGGACGTGAGGAATTTGTCTATTAATCGTCTTCAAAAAGAATCAACCTAATCTCACCACCGGTAAAAAATGGCAGCAAATCTCGTGAGCGCTAAAGTTTCTGTTTTTTACAGCAAGATTGCTAAAACTTCCCCCAAGTCTTCCCAAAGGTTCTACTTGGCACAAACACTAATTAAAAGCATAAAATCACATCTAAACAGAGGCTAGATGAATTATTTATTACTAAACAGAACCGAAAAGCAAGAAACAAAAATAAAATTGGGTTGCCTCCCAACAAGCGCTATCGTTTAACGCCCCTAGCTAGGCATAAAAGCAAGAATAGATCTAGGTATTATCATCTTTGGTATGCAATTGTTCAATGGAACACTTATAACCCTTCGGAGTTTCCTCCTTTTTATTAATGATCAAACTCCTAGGCAAGAAATTAAGAAATTCATTTGTAGCAAAAGGTTCCTTAATGATATTGAAGAAGTTGGAGTGAACACTTATTGATTTGAGATCCGCATTTTCCTTACTAGAAGATTCACCCTTATTTTTAGGAACATACGTTAATTTAGCAATCTTAGTAGTAGGAGGATTTGGAGTATTTTTAACGGATGAAAAGGCAGACCCTAAATTAGTAATAATATCCTCAAGTTTACCAATTCTTGTGGAATCTTGATATATTCTTTCGTTAACTATAGCTTCTTTTTCTTTAAAAAAATTCAGAGTAACCCCTACCTTAGATCCATATTGAGTGATTTGGTTGTGGATCTTTTTATCCAAATTTTCAATCAACTCCACAGAGGCAACTTTATTTTCAATAATTTCAAGCCTTTGCATCACATGTTCCAAAGCTAAAGCAGTTCCATTAACCAAAAGAGGTGGTGGGCCAAACAAATCTATGATAGCATTATAAGAATCAAAAGTATGGCTACCCAAGAAAATCCCTCCGGTAATGGTATCAAGAATATATCTATTCCAAGGAGTGATGCCTACATAAAAATTGCGAAGAAGAACGGAAGTTGATTGCTTCCTAGTAGATCTATTTTGAGCATTGCAAATCCTATGCCAAGCATCTTTTAGATTTTCTCCCTCCCTTTGACTAAAATTGAGAACTTCGTGATCGGGAGTACTAACAATGATAGAAGGACTAGCCATGATGACACAAGAAGCAAGCGAAAAAGAGGCGAACGAAAAAGAGGGCGAATAATACTGCAAGGGTGAAGTGGGGGAGAGGAAAACGAGAGGCAAATGGAAAATAATGTAATGCGAGGGATAAGAGTTTGTGATGGGTACTTGGTATGTTTTGACTTGTGAGTAGATCTCCCCAGCAACGGCGCCAGAAATCCTTCTTGCTACCTCTTGAGCACTGCGTTGGTTTTCCCTTGAAGAGGGAAGGGTGATGCAACAAAGTAGCGTAAGTATTTCCCTCCGTTTTTGAGAACCAAGGTATCAATCCAGTAGGAGACTACACGCAAGTCCCTCGTACCTACACAAACAAATAAGAACCTCGCAACCAACGCGATAAAGGGGTTGTCAATCCCTTCACGGTCACTTACGAGAGTGAGATCTGATAGAGATAATAATAATAAGATAAATATTGTTGGTATTTTTATGATATAGATTGAAAGTAAAGATTTCAAAATAAAATAGATTGAAAACTTATATGATAAAAGATAGACCCGGGGGCCATAGGTTTCACTAGTGGCTTCTCTCAAGATAGCATAAGTATTACGGTGGGTGAACAAATTACTGTCGAGCAATTGATATAAAAGTGCATAATTATGAGAATATCTAGGCATGATCATGTATATAGGCATCATGTCCGCGACAAGTAGACCGAAACGATTCTGCATCTACTACTATTACTCCACACATCGACTGCTATCCAGCATGCATCTAGAGTATTAAGTTCATAAGAACAGAGTAACGCATTAGGCAAGATGACATGATGTAGAGGGATAAACTCAAGCAATATGATATAAACCCCATCTTTTTATCCTCGATGGCAACAATACAATACGTGCCTTGCTGCCCCTACTGTCACTGGGAAAGGACACCGCAAGATTGGACCCAAAGCTAAGCACTTCTCCCATTGCAAGAAAGATCAATCTAGTAGGCCAAACCAAACTGATAATTTGAAGAGACTTGCAAAGATAACTAATCATACATAAAAGATTTCAGAGAAGAATCAAATATTGTTCATAGATAAACTTGATCATAAACCCACAATTCATCGGATCTCAACAAACACATCGCAAAAAGAGTTACATCGAATAGATCTCCAAGAAGATCGAGGCGAACATTGTATTGAGATCCAAAGAGAGAGAAGAATCCATCTAGCTAATAACTATGGACCCAAAGGTCTGTGGTAAACTACTCACACATCATCGGAGAGGCTATGGTGTTCATGTAGAAGCCCTCCGTGATCGATTCCCCCTCCGCCGGAGCTCCGGAAAAGGCCCCAAGATGGGATCTCTTGGGTACAGAAGGTTGCGGCGGTGGAAATAGGGTTTCGTGGAGCTCTTGGATGTTTTCAGGGTATATGGACATATATAGCAGGAAGAAGTAGGTCGGTGGAGCCACGAGGGGCCCACGAGGGTGGGGGCATGCCCAGGGGGTAGGCGCGCCACCCTGCCTCATGGCCTCCTTGTTGATTCTGTTTGATTCCTAAAATAACTCTCCCGAAGGTTTCATTCCGTTTGGATTCCGTTTGATATTCCTTTTCTGCGAAACACTGAAATAGGCAAAAAAACAGCAATTTGCATTGGGCCTTGGGTTAGTAGGTTAGTCCCAAAAATAATATAAAAGTGTATAAATAAGACCATTAACATCGAAAACAGATAATATAATAGCATGGAATAATCAAAAATTATAGATACATTGGATATGTATCAATAGTTTTGCATAACCGAACATAAGACATAAATTTAAGCTAAGCTAAACTACTTTCGGTCGAAGTAGAGGTTGAGCCAATCCTTCCTCGTCATGTACGGTGTGCCGCGAGCCGAGTCTGGGCCAATACCGTCGTTGGGGTTGTTGGGGAAGGCACTCCTCCACTCGTCGACGTCGATCTCCTCGTCTTGGGGGCCCACCTCGACGCCCTCCGCATCATCGTCGCCGCCGCCTTCGACCTCGTCATCAAAGGAGAGCGCGATCACCTCGCCGCCCTCCGTGCCGCCGTCCTCACCGCCTTAGACCTCGTCATCGGAGGAGAGCACGATAACCTCGCCGCCCTCCGCGCCGGCAAAGATCGCCCGCTCTGCCTCCACGAGCTCCGGGTGCTGCAGGCAGAGCTCTTGCATGTAGGCCTCATCGGCGGCCTCGGCCTCGAGATGCTCCCATGCCTCGCAGTCCTCCCGCGCCATAGCTGAGTGATAACCCACAAGTATAGGGGATCGCAACAGTTTTCGAGGGTAGAGTATTCAACCCAAATTTATTGATTCGACACAAGGGGAGCCAAAGAATATTCTCAAGTATTAGCAGTTGAGTTGTCAATTCAACCACACCTGGAAACTTAATATCTGCAGCAAAGTATTTAGTAGCAAAGTAATATGATAGTAGTGGTAACGGTAGCAAAAGGTAACGGTAGAAAAAGTAATATTTTTGGTGTTTTACAATGATGATAACAATAGCAAGGGAAAAGTAAATAAGCGAAGAACAATATATGGAAAGCTCGTGGGCAATGGATCGGTGATAGAGAATTATGCCGGATGCGATCGATCATGTAATAGTCATAACCTAGGGTGACACAGAACTAGCTCCAATTTATCAATGTAATGTAGGCATGTATTCCGAATATAGTCATACGTGCTTATGGAAAAGAACTTGCATGACATCTTTTGTCCTACCCTCCCGTGGCAGCGGGGTCCTAGGGGAAACTAAGGGATATTAAGGCCTCCTTTTAATAGAGTACCGGACCAAAGATTAACACATAGTGAATACATGAACTCCTCAAACTACGGTCATCACCGGGAGTGGTCCCGATTATTGTCACTTCGGGGTTGCCGGATCATAACACATAGTAGGTGACTATAGACTTGCAAGACAGGATCAAGAACTCTCATATATTCATGAAAACATAATAGGTTCAGATCTGAAATCATGGCACTCGGGCCCTAGTAACAAGCATTAAGCATAGCAAAGTCATAGAAACATCAATCTCAGAACATAGTGGATACTAGGGATCAAACCCTAACAAAACTAACTGGATTACATGATAAATCTCATCCAACCCATCACCGTCCAGCAAGCCTACGATGGAATTACTCACGCACAGCGGTGAGCATCATGAAATTGGTGATGGAGGATGGTTGATGATGACGAAGGCGACGGATTCCCCTCTCCGGAGCCCCGAACGGACTCCAGATCAGCCCTCCCAAGAGAGTTTAGGGCTTGGGGGCGGCTCCGTATCGTAAAATGCGATGAATCCTTCTTCTTTATTTGTTCTCCCCGAACACGAATATATGGAGTTGGAGTTGAGGTCGGTGGAGCTCCAGGGGGCCCACGAGGCAGTGGGGCGCGATCAGGGGGCAGGGGCGCCCCCCACCCTCGTGGCTAGGGTGTGGGCCCCCTCGCCTTGATTCTTTGCCAGTATTTTTTATTATTTCCAAAAATAATCTCCGTGGAGTTTTAGGTCATTCTGAGAACTTTTGTTTCTGCACATAAATAACACCATGGCAATTCTGCTGAAAACAGCGTCAGTCCGGGTTAGTTCCATTCAAATCATGCAAGTTAGAGTCCAAAACAAGGGCAAAAGTGTTTGGAAAACTAGATACAATGGAGACGTATCACCGAGCTCACCACCCCGACGTGGACTCTTCTTCCAGTATTTTTTATATATTCCAAAATAATTCTCCGTTGATTTTCAGTTCATTCCGAGAACTTTTATTTCTGCACAAAAATAACACCATGGCAATTCTGCTGAAAACAGCGTAAGTCCGGGTTAGTTCCATTCAAATCATGCAAGTTAGAGTCCAAAACAAGGGCAAAAGTGTTTGGAAAAGTAGATACGATGAAGACGTATCAACTCCCCCAAGCTTAAACCTTTGCTTGTCCTCAAGCAATTCAGTTGACAAACTGAAAGTGATAAAGAAAAACTTTTAGAAACTCGGTTTGCTCTTGTTGTAAATATGTAAAGCCAGCTTTCAAGTTTTCAGCAAAGATTATGAACTAACCACATTCACAATAACACTTAGGTCTCATGTTTACTCATATCAATGGCATAATCAACTAGCGAGCAATAATAATAAATCTCGGATGACAACACTTTCTCAAAACAATCATAATATGATATAACAAGATGGTATCTCGCTAGCCCTTTCTGAGACCGCAAAACATAAATGTAGAGCACCTTTAAAGATCAAGGACAGACTAGACATTGTAATTTGTCGTAAAAGAGATCCAGTCAAGTCATACTCAATGTAAACTAACAGTCATGAATGCAAATGACAGTGGTGCTCTCTAACTGGTGCTTTTTAGTAAGAGGATGATGACTCAACATAAAAGTAAATAGATAGGCCCTTTGTAGAGGGAAGCAGGGACTTGTAGAGGTGCCAGAGCTTGATTTTGAAATAGATGTGAATAATATTTTGAGCGGTATATTTTCATTGTCAACATAACAACCAAGAGATGGCGATATCTTCCATACTACACACATTATAGGCGATTCCCAAACAGAATGGTAAAGTTTATACTCCCCCTCCACCAACAAGCATCAATCATGGCTTGCTCGAAACAACGACTGCCTCCAACTAACAACAGTCCCAGGGGGAGTTTTGTTTGCAATTATTTTGATTTGATTTTCATAAAGCATGGGACTGGGCATCCCGGTGACCAGCCATTTTCTCGTGAGTGAGGAGCGGAGTCCACTCCTCTTGAGAATAACCCGCCTAACATGGAAGATACGGACAACCCTAGTTGATACATGAGCTATTCGAGCATACAAAATAGAATGTTTATTTGAAGGTTTAGAGTTTGGCACATACAAATTTACTTGGAACGGCAGGTAGATACCGTATATAGGTAGGTATGGTGGACTCATATGGAACAAATTTGGGGTTTATGGGATTGGATGCACAAGCAGTATTCCCGCTTAGTACAGGTGAAGGCTAGAAAAAAACTGGGAAGCGACCAGCTAGAGAGCGACAACAGTCATGAACATGCATTAAAATTAATCAACACCGAATGCAAGCATGAGTAGGATATAATGCACCATGAACATAAATATCATAGAGGCTATGTTGATTTTGTTTCAACTACATGCGTGAACATGTGCCAAGTCAAGCCACTCGAATTGTCCAAAAGGGGATACCACCCTATCATACCACATCACAACCATTTTAATAGCATGTTGGCATGCAAGGTAAACCATTATAAGCTCCTAGCTAATTAAGCATGTCATAAGCAACTATAATCTCTAATTGTCATTGCAAACATGTTTATTCATAATAGGCTAAATCAGGAGCGATGAACTAATCATATTTACAAAAACAAGAGAGGTCGAGTTCATACCAGCTTCTCCCATCTCAATCAATCCATCATATATTGTCATAATTGCCTTTCACTTGCACGACCGAATGATGTGAATAATGATAACAGTGCACGTGCATTGGACTAAGCTGGAATCTGCAAGCATTCAGTAAACAGGAGAAGACAAGGCAATATGGACTCTTTTGTTAGATCAACAATAATGCATATAAGAGCCACTTTAACAGTTTAATTAAGGTCTTCTCCTACCGACCCCCAAAGAAAAGAAAAGAAATAAAACTATTTACACGGGAAAACTCCCAACAAGCAAAAGAAGAACAGGAAATCTTTTTGGGTTTTCTTTTTAATTACTACTACATGCATAGAAATTAAAGCTAGCTAAAAGCTACAAGTATTTTTTTTTTGGTTTTTCTTAAGGTTTATCAAACACACAAGAAGAAAGCATAAAAAGGAAATAAACTAGCATGGATATTGCAATGAAGAAGTGTGAGCACCGATAACTAGCAATGAGTGTGTGAACATGAATGTAATGTTGGTGGGAAATATGTACTCCCCCAAGCTTAGGCTTTTGGCCTAAGTTGGTCTAATGCCACGGATGGCCTGGCAGATATCCAAAGTTGTAGCTGGGGTCGTACTAAGATGCAGCAGTCATTGCATCATGGGCTGCAGCTTGGAGGCGAGCTATCTCAACCCTCCTCTTATACTCTTCCGCCTCCTCTCTAGTTATAAAATATATCCCTTTTGCCTGAAAGTCAAAGAAAGTAGAAGGAGGGAGAGCGATGTGATAGGTGCGTCGTCTGTCAAAGATTAGTCGATACTGGAGGAACTGATCGTTCCTCTCAACAAAATGATGACGAACCATAGCCTCATAATCCAAATAAGCAGGAGGCAACTCAATATCATCCTCACGTATGGTTATACCAAGAAAATTAGCTATACGGGTTGCGTAAATTGCACCGAAGAAATCTCCATTAAATCTATTATGATGCAACCTACGTGCAACAATGGCTCCCAAATTATAAGATTTATCTCCTAACACAGCACTCCTAAGAATACTGAGGTCAGGGACACACATATGACATGCATCATCTTTACCATTTATGCACTTACCTATGAAGAGAGCAAAATAATGTATAGCAGGAAAATGAATGCTCCCTATGGTAGCTTGTGCTATATCTCTAGATTCCCCCACAGTTATACTAGCAAGAAAATCTCTAAATTTAGATTTGCGAGGTTCACTAGCACTACCCCATTGTGGAAGTTTGCAAGCAGTGGTAAAGTCCTCTGAGTCCATAGTATAAGAATTTTCATAAAGATCAAACATGACAGTTTGAGAATTGCGTGAAGATGAAAATTCAAACCTCCTCACAAAGGAACTAGTGAGATAGTGGCACTGACGGCACTTTTCCGCCTCGAAGCTCACAAGATAAGCGTTACGCAAATATGCATTAAATTCTTCCTTAATTCCTGCTCGATCCATGAAGTCCTTTGAAGGTCATTCACAAGGCCGCACTGGAGCGTCCCTTGGTGGCTCATCATCAGCATCACGCATTGCAAGCCTGGGTCCTTGTTTCCTTGAAGAACCACCTTGGTACATTTTCCTAAGCATATTTTTTTTCTCTGAAAAATTTCTGAAATTTTTAGTAACTTCAAATAAAAGTAAACCAAACTCAACAAAATTGATAGCAACTACTCCTACAAGTGCCTAGAGCATATATCATGCATTAGAACTACTTGGAACCATATAAATTTGACATGCAAGCTCAAGAACATGGTCACCTAGGCCACACAAATTTGCAATGAATAAAGCACTAGAACAAAAACTAATTGGACCAATGGAGGAGTCACATACCAAGGAACAATCCCCCAAAGCAGTTTTGTGAGAGGTGTTTTGAGAAAGGAGATCCAAAATCGCAGCAAAATGAGCTAGAACTCGTGCTTGAGCTGGATGGTGATTTTTTGGGAGGAAGAAGAAGTGTGTGGGTGCAGGAATAAGTGGAGGGGAGCCACCATGGGCCCACGAGGCAAGGGGCGCGCCCAGGTGGGTCGGCGCACCGTGGACCCTCGTGGCCAGGTGCTTGCTCCCCCTGTTGTGTTCTCAGTGCCAGATATTCTCAAATATTCCAGAAAAAATCATATTTCAATTTCAGGGCATTTGGAGAACTTTTATTTTTGGGCTATTTTTATATTGCACGGATAATTCAGAAAACAGACAAAAATTACTATTTTTGCTTTATTTAATATAAATTACAGAAAGTAGAAAAGAGGGTACAGAGAGTTGTGTTTTCTAAATTCATCCATCTCATGCTCATCAAAAGGAATCCACTAACAAGGTTGATCAAGTCTTGTTAACAAACTCATTCTGAGTAACATGGAACCGGAGAATTTTCGAATAACACTAGGTTACCTCAACGGGGATATGCACACCCCCAACAACAAGAATATCATATTTCTTCTTGACAGTAGAAAGAGGAAATTCAAAACCTCCAAAAATAATCGATGGAATTTTTCCAATAGAGTTTATACTACGAACTTGAGGTTGTTTCCTCGGAAGGTGTACCGTATGCTCATTACCATTAACATGAAAAGTGACATTGCTCTTGTTGCAATCAATAACAGCCCCTGCAGTATTCAAAAAGGGTCTTCCAAGAATAATAGGCATACTATCGTCCTCGGGAATATCAAGAATAACAAAGTCCGTTAAAATAGTAACGTTTGCAACTACAACAGGCACATCCTCACAAATACTGACAGGTATAGTAGTTGATTTATCAGCCATTTGCAAAGATATTTTGGTAGGTGTCAACTTATTCAAATCAAGTCTACGATATAAAGAGATAGGCATAACACTAACACCGGCTCCAAGATCACATAAAGCAGTTCTAACATAGTTTCTTTTAATGGAGCATGGTATAGTTGGTACTCCGGGATCTCCTAGTTTCTTAGGTATTCCACCCTTAAAAGTATAATTAGCAAGCATGGTGAAAATTTCAGCTTCCGGTATCTTTATTTTATTAGTAACAATATCTTTCATGTACTTAGCATAAGGATTCATTTTAAGCATATCAGTCAAACGCATATGCAAAAAGATAGGTCTAAACATTTCAGCAAAGTGCTCAAAATCCTCATCATCCTTTTTCTTGGATGGCTTAGGAGGAAAAGGCATGGGTTTCTGAACCCAAGGCTCTCTTTCCTTACCGTGTTTCCTAGCAACAAAGTCTCTTTTACATAACATTGATTCTTTGATTGTGGGTTATCAAGATCAACAGCAGGTTCAATCTCTACATCATTATCATTGCTAGGTTGAGCATCAACATGAACATTATCATTAACATTATCACTAGTTTCATGTTCATTACCAGATTGTGTTTCAGCATCAAAAATAGAGATACCATTGGGATTCCTAGGTGTGTCAATAACAGGTTCACTAGAAGCATGCAAAGTCATATCATTTTTCTTTTTCTTCCTTTTAGAAGGACTAGGTGCATCTATATTATTTCTCTAAGAATCTTGCTCAATTATCTTAGGGTGGCCTTCAGGATACAAAGGTTCCTGAGTCATTCTACCAGTTCTAATAGCCACTCTAACAGCATAGTCATTATTCTTACTATTCAATTCATTGAGCAAATCATTTTCAGCTTTAAGTACTTGTTCTAATTGAGTGGTAACCATAGAAGCATGTTTACTAATGAGTTTAAGTTCACCTTTAACTCTAGACATATAATCACCCAAGTGTTCAATCATATAAGCATTTTGTTTCAATTGTCTACCAAAATAAGCATTGAAGTCTTCTTGCTTAACCATAAAGTTATCAAACTCATCCAAACATTGGCTAGCAAACTTAGTAGGAGGGATTTCAGCTTTATCATATCTATAGAGAGAATTTAACTTTACTACCTGTGTCGGGTTATCAAGACCATGTGTTTCTTCAATAGGCGGTAAATTAAGACCATGTATTTCTTCAATAGGAGGTAAATTCTTAACATCTTCAGCTTTAATACGCTTTTCTTTCATAGATTTCTTTGCCTCTTGCATATCTTCAGGACTGAGAAATAGAACACCTCTTTCTTCGGAGTTGGTTTAGGAATAGGCTCAAGAGTTGGCTCAGGAGTTGGCTCAGGAACTGTCCAATTATTTTCATTTGTCAACATATTATTCAATAGAATTTCAGCTTCATCGGGTGTTCTTTCCCTGAAAACAGAACCAGCACAACTATCCAGGTAATCTCTGGAAACATCGGTTAGTCCATTATAAAAGATATCAAGCATTTCATTTTTCTTAAGAGGGTGATCAGGCAAAGCATTAAGTAATTGGAGAAGCCTTCCCCAAGCTTGTGGGAGACTCTCTTCTTCAATTTGCACAAAATTATATATATCCCTTAAGGCAACTTGTTTCTTATGAGTAGGAAATTATTTAGCAGAGAAGTAATAAATCATATCCTGGGGGCTACGCACACAACCAGGATCAAGAGAATTAAAACCATATCTTAGCATCACCCTTTAATGAGAACGGAAATATTTTAAGGATATAAAAGTAGCTAGTTCTCTCATCATTAGTGAACATGGAGGCTATATCATTTAATTTAGTAAGATGTTCCACAAAAGTTTCAGATTCATGACCATAAAAAGGATCAGATTCAACCAAAGTAATTATATCAGGATCAATAGAGAATTCATAATCCTTATCAGTAACAAAGATAGCTGAAGTAGCATAAGCAGGATTATATTTCATTCTAGCATTCGTTTTCTGTTTAAGCTTAGCTAATAATTTCTTAATATCACTTCTATCATTGCATGCAAGAAAGTCTCTTTTAGTTTCTTCATCCATAACATAGCCCTCAGGCACAACAGGCAATTCATATTTATTAGGAGAGCCTTCATCATCACTCTCATCAATATTATCAGTTTCAATAATTTCATTCTCTCTAGCCCTAGCAAGTTGTTCATCAAGAAATTTACCAAGTGGCACAATAGTATCTAGCATAGAAGTAGTTTCATCATAAGTATCATGCATAGCAGAAGTGGCATCATCAATAATATGCCACATATCAGAATTAATAGCAGAGGCAGGTTTAGGTGTTGCAAGCTTACTCAAAACAGAAGGTGAATCAAGTGCAGAGCTAGATAGCAGTTCCTTACCTCCCCTCATAGTTGAGGGATAAATTTTTGTTTTCGCGTCTTTCAAGTTCTTCATAGTGACCAACAGATATAAATCCCAAGTGACTCAAAGAATAGAGCTATGCTCCCCGGCAACGGTGCCAGAAAATAGTCTTGATAACCCACAAGTATAGGGGATCGCAACAGTTTTCGAGGGTAGAGTATTCAACCCAAATTTATTGATTCGACACAAGGGGAGCCAAAGAATATTCTCAAGTATTAGCAGCTGAGTTGTCAATTCAACCACACCTGGAAACTTAATATCTGCAGTAAAGTATTTAGTAGCAAAGTAATATGATAGTAGTGGTAACGGTAGCAAAAGGTAACGGTAGAAAAAGTAATATTTTTTGTGTGTTATAGTGATGATAACAATAGCAACAGAAAAGTAAATAAGCGAAGAACAATATATGGAAAGCTCGTAGGCAATGGATCAGTGATAGAGAATTATGCAGGATGCGATCGATCATCTAACAGTCATAACCTAGGGTGACACAGAACTAGCTCCAATTCATCAATGTAATGTAGGCATGTATTCCGAATATAGTCATAGGTGCTTATGGAAAAGAACTCGCATGACATATTATGTCCTACCCTCCCGTGGTAGCGGGGTCCTAGGGGAAACTAAGGGATATTAAGGCCTCCTTTTAATAGAGTACCGGACCAAAGCATTAACACATAATGAATACATGAACTCCTCAAACTACGGTTATCACCGGGAGTGGTCCCGATTATTGTCACTTCGGGGTTGCCGGATCATAACACATAGTAGGTGACTATAGACTTGCAAGATAGGATCAAGAACTCTCATATATTCATGAAAACATAATAGGTTCAGATCTGAAATCATGGCACTCGGGCCCTAGTGACAAGCATTAGGCATAGCAAAGTCATTGCAACATCAATCTCAGATCATAGTGGATACTAGGGATCAAACCCTAACAAAACTAACTCGATTACATGATAAATCTCATCCAACCCATCACCGTCCAGCAAGCCTACGATGGAATTACTCACGCACGGCGGTGAGCATCAAGAAATTGGTGATGGAGGATGGTTGATGATGACGACGGCGACGGATTCCCCTCTCCAGAGCCCCGAACGGACTCCAGATCAGCCCTCCCGAGAGAGTTTAGGGCTTGGCGGCGGCTCCGTATCGTAAAATGCGATGAATCCTTCTTTATTTTTTCTCCCCGGACACGAATATATGGAGTTGGAATTGAGGTCGGTGGAGCTCCAGGGGGCCCACGAGGCAGGGGGCGTGCCCCCCACCCTCGTGGCTAGGGTGTGGGCCCCCTTGCCTTGATTCTTTACCAGTATTTTTTATTATTTCCAAAAATAATCTCCGTGGAGTTTCAGGTCATTCCGAGAACTTTTGTTTCTGCACATAAATAACACCATGGCAATTCTGCTGAAAACAACGTCAGTCCGGGTTAGTTCCATTCAAATCATGGAAGTTAGAGTCCAAAACAAGGGAAAAAGTGTTTGGAAAAGTAGATACAATGGAGACGTATCACCGAGCTCACCACCCCTGGCTTCGGCGGAACGAGGTGGACCGGACGTGTGCCGAAGGGGAAATTGAGCCTAGCCGCCGCGCCGTGGTAGCGGACGTGCCAGCAATCATACTCCATGGCCACGAGCTCAGTCATGTGGATGCTACCGAGCCATCGGCGGGTGTGGGTCTCTCGATCTATAATCTCGGCGACCCACGTCCTCCACCGCCGCTGTTGGACCCCGAGGTAGGACTTCGTCGGCTGCTGGGTCTGGGGGAGGACGGGGAAGTCCTCGAACCGGCGTAGGGGCACGGCGGCGGGCGGATCGAGGGACCAACGACGGTGGATCGGGCCCGCGGAGGACGACGGGGACACCTCAGCGGCCACCTCGCCGGTGTTGGGCGAAAAGGCCATGATAAACCTCTTTTTGGTCATTGGCTACTCAAGCTCCCTGGCACACAGGCAGAGGTTGAGGATGGAGGCGTAGGCGATGGCGGCGACCTACCAATGGTTTCGAGGGTTGTGTGTGTCTGTGTGAGCGGAGGTTGTGTTTGAGGAAATACTGCGGCAACTGAAATTTTACTAGGTGGGAGTAACAAGGCGGGGCTACTGAAAATTTGGATCAAGGGCGAGCAGATATTTTTGAGATTGCGAGGGATGCAGAGGCGGGAGTAAAAGACCGGGGCTACTGAAAATTTGAATCAAGGGACTAAAGCAGAGAGGGATGTAGAGGCGGGAGTTTTGGGGGAGCAAGCTAGTGTGCTTCACACGCCAGTTGTGGACTGTAGCCGACGCACCTTCTCGCGTAAGCCATAGGCGTACTATACACCGACGGTGCTCCAAGATATTTTGTACTACATCTCACACGGTTGGTGAGAATAAACTGTGTGGGATCTACTTGATTTGAATTACAAAATGGGGTCACAGCGGCAATGGACGGTGTTTGAATTGCTAGACCTTTTATCTGCAGTGAACATGCAACTGTATGTGTGTCGTAAAAGAATTGGAATTATTCAGGGTTCGTTTGGACATTTCATACATTAAACTGGTTTTTTAGCCATTTCAGGTGCACAATTCAAAATTAAACTACATGTACATGCTCCGGTGCATACAAATTGGTTGATAAATCAAATCTGTGTCATTCAGTGCATGCTTAGGTCCCATGGAAGAAATGGGAATGAATTTTTCAGGGTTTGTTTGGCATTTTTTATGAAACTTGGCATGCTATCATGGAGCGGCATCAACATGACATGGTGAAAATTTTGTCCCATTTGGGGCAGGTTTGGGTATAAGCTTCTCACAAACCAGAGCTTCTCACAACAAGCATGATGGTTTCGATAGGGAACGTACCACCTTTGGGGACGAGAGGATATCCGTTGCCTCTTATTGCTTTCAAAAATTTTCTAGTGTCAACAGAGAAGAACATGAGTGTTTTGTTCAATCTTGGAATTTTTCGGGGTTCGTTTGGCCTTTTTTATACATTAACTGGGTTTTCTAGGCATTTTATGTGCATAATTCAAATTTGAACTACAAGCACATGCTCCAATAATGCACCAAAGTTGGTTGAAAAAGCACATGTGTGTCCTTGGGTGAATTTCTAGGTCCCATGCAAGAGATGGGAATGAATTTCAAACACCAGGGCACGGTTGATTGCCGGCAAAACGTTGAGATGCCTGGTTTTTAAATTCTAGTAAATCCAAAACTCGTCTAAAATTCATGAAACTTTGCATGCTATCATGGAGAGGCATCAGCATGCCGTGGTGAAAATTGTGTCCCATTTGGGGCAGGTTTGGGTATAAGATTCTCACAAATCAGAGCTTCTCACAACAAGCATGATGGTTTCAATAGGGAACGTACCACCTTTGGGGACGAGACAATATCCGTTGCCTCTTATTGCTTTCAAAAAATTTCAAGTGTCAACATAGAACAACAAGAGTGTTGTGTTCAATCTTAGAATTCAAATTTGAACTACAAGCACATGCTCCAATCACCAAATTTGGTTGAGAAAACACATGTGTGTCCTTGGGTGAATTTCTAGGTCCCGTGCAAGAGATAGGAATGAAATTCAAACACCATGGCACTGTTGATTGCTGGCAAAACGTTGAGATGTCTGGTTTTTAAATTTTAGTAAATCCAAAACTCGTCTGAAATTCATGAAACTTGGCATGCTATCATGGAGTGGCATCAACATGTCGTGGTGAAAATTTTGTCCCATTTGGGGCAGGTTCGGGTATAAGCTTCTCACAAACCAGAGCTTCTCACAACAAGCATGATGGTTTCGATAGGGAACGTACCACCTTTGGTGATGGGACGATATCCGTTGCCTCTTATTACTTTCAAAAATTTTCTAGTGTCAACATAGAACAACAGGAGTGTTGTGTTCAATCTTGGAATTTTTCAGGGTTCGTTTGGCCTTTTTATACATTAACTAGGTTTTCTAGGCATTTTATGTGCATAATTCAAATTTGAACTACAAGCACATGCTCCAATGCACTAAAGTTGGTTGAAAAATCACATGTGTGTCCTTGGGTGAATTTCTTGGTCCCATGCAAGAGATGGGAATGAAATTCAAACACCAGGGCACTGTTGATTGCTGGCAAAACATTGAGATGCCTGGTTTTTAAATTCTAGTAAATCCAAAACTCGCCTGAAATTTATGAAACTTGACATGCTATCATGGAGAGGCATCAACATGCCATGGTAAAAAATTTATCCCGTTCGGGGCAGGTTCGGGTATAAGCTTCTCACAACAAGCATGATGGTTTCGATAGGGAACGTCCCACCTTTGGGGACGAAACGATATCTATTGCCTCTTATTGCTTTCAAATATTTTCTAGTGTCAACATAGAACAACAAGAGTGTTGTGTTAATTTTTGTGATTTTTCGGGGTTCGTTTGGACATTTTTATGCATTAACTGGGTTTTCTATGCATTTTATGTGCATAATTCAAATTTGAACTACAAGCACATGCTCCAATGCACTAAGGTTGGTTGAAAAATCTAATATGTGTCCTTGGGTGAATTTCTAGGTCCCATGCAAGATATGGGAATGAAATTCAAACACCAGGGCACTGTTGATTGCCGACAAAACATTGAGATGCCTGGTTTTTAAATTCTAGTAAATCCAAAACTCGTCTAAAATTCATGAAACTTGGCATGCTATCATGGAGCGGCACCAATATGCCGTGTTAAAAAAATTGTCCCATTTGGGGCAGGTTCGGGTATATGCTTCTCACAAACCAGGGCTTATCGCAACAAGCATGATGGTTCCGGTAGGGACCCACCTTTGGGGACGAAATGATATCCATTGCCTCTTATTGCTTTCAAAAAAATTCTCGTGTCAACATAGAACAACAGGAGTGTTGTGTCAATTTTTGGGATTTTTCGGGGTTCGTTTGGACATTTTTATGCATTAACTGAGTTTTCAATGCATTTATGTTCATAATTCAAATTTGAACTACATGCACATGCTCCAGTGCATATAAATTGGTTGAAAAATCAAATCTGTGTCCTTGGGTGCATGCTTAGGTCCCATGCAAGAAATGGGAATGAATTTCAAACACCAGGACACCGTTGATTGCCGATAAAACATTGAAATGCCTCGTTTTTAAATTCTAGTAAATCCAAAACTCGTCTTAAATTCATTGAACTTGGCATGCTTTCATGGAGCGGCATCAACATGCCGTGGTAAAATTTTTGTCCCGTTTGGGGCAGGTTTGGGTCTATGCTTCTCACAAACCAGAGCTTCTCACAACAAGCATCATGGTTTCGGTAGGGAACGTCCCACCTTTGTGGACGAAACGATATCCACTTCCTCTTATTGCTTCCAAAAATTTTCTCGTGTCAACATAGAACAACAGGAGTGTTGTGTCAATTTTTGTAATTTTTCGGGGTTCTTTTGGACATTTTTATGCATTAACTGAGTTTTCAATGCATTTATGTGCATAATTCAAATTTGAACTACATGCACATGCTCCAGTGCATATAAATTGGTTAAAAAATCAAATATGTGTCCCATGCAATATATGGGAATGAATTTCAAACACCAGGGCACCGTTGATTGCCAACAAAACATTAAGATGCCTAGTTTTTAAATTCTAGTAATTCCAAAACTCGTCTGAAATTCATGAAACTTGGCATGCTATCATGGAATGGCGCCCGTCATGATGTGGTATTTTTCGTGTCCATTTTGAGAGAAGGCGCACTCGAATAATGAAAGTCAACAAAGGCATTTTGGAAAAATAGCTACCACTTAATATCTCAAACGTTTGTATAATTCAAAACGTGTGTGTTCTGTTAACCATTCACGTGATGCCACGTGTCTTGGTTTTAATGGTTGTAGGAGGTGTCATGCGGACAGCTGCTTGACCTTGACTGAACGGGAGGCGTGCGAGCGCAGTCTGATGCGCAGGCTGACTGAGAGGCGTGCAAGCTGTCCTCCAATGTGTAGGCTCACCGGGAAGCATGCAAGATTTACGCTGCGCAGGCTCACTAGGAAGCGAGCCCTTTGACTTCCATGGTTCCTCTCCATTAATGGCGCCCGAGCCGCTGTTTAATACGGGCGGCCTTACTGTTTGCCTCCCATTCCCCTCCCCCGCAAACCTCCACCGCCATGGCGCAGAATGATCATTTGCCACTAGTCTTCAAGTTTGGTGAAGTCGACTCCGAGCCAGAGGAGATAGAAAATAAGGAGGAATAGGGCCTCATGGACATGGCCCAGAACAAGCTGGCCGCGATGGTTGCTGCCCCCGCTCCCGTCCCAGCTCCCATCCACGCACCCGCGCTGGCGACCATCCCTGTAGCATTGACGGGCTGGTCGCCAAGCACTATCGCAGAGTTGGAAGCCGCGGGCGTCAGCGAGGTTCCTGCAGACCCGCGTGAGCTCGTGTACATGCCAGCGCCAGCGCCCGTGCCCGTGCCTATACGCGCCCCTCCACCCACCGCGGCGCCGGTCCCCATGCGTTTGGCTGCACCCGCCGCGCCCGTGCCCGTGCGCCCCCCACCCCTCCTCGGCGGCATGGGACGCTGTCGTCGACCGCTACCTCTCAGCGGCGCCAGTTGCCGTCCTCCCGTGCCCCGCCCGTCGATCGCGCGACGACATGATGTTTGATTTACAAGTGAAGAACATTTTTGTGATGCCTTGAATACTTCAACAATGGCGTCCCGGAGGACGACAACGACGGCACGGCACGCCGCCTCCACCGCCGCTGGAAATAGTTTTTTGGGGGGTTTAATACTGTATCTCGAATTCTCGATCGTATGAATATAAATTCGCAGTGTGACTGAATGAAAGATATGGTTTGAACGAACTTGCATTTTTCTATCTTAATGTACAGACTTGTCAAACGATTTTCTTTTGAAAAAAACGTCAATGGTTTTTAAATATAAAACACTCATCGCAAATGTTTTAGTTAGAACACCTGTATGCAAACCGACAGCTTCCCCAGGAAGCCAAGGGAAAATGTGCCGAGCGGGATTTCTGCATCCCTTCAACGCAAACAGTTATTTTGCATGACCCGTGTGCAACCACGTGCAAACAATCGGGTAAAATTGCATATCTGTCATTTTGGGTATGTCGCCATTTCTCAAACTGGAAAGATTGACATTTGTTTATTTAGTAACATTGCCATTTGTCAACCTTGTAACACTGCGATTTGTCAAAATATGCAGCTACAAATAGCACTATCTAATTTTTGCAACTAAAATCACTAGCACTGTTCATATGGACACCACTAGCAGGCGTGAGTTCATGGACACATATGCAAATGTACCATTGATTACATACAACAAGTCATCAACCCATAACGACAACGAGGATACACGTTGGATTATAGATCATTTCCAACAAAACATTCTAGTAAAGTTTTTCTCACACAACAAATAACAAAGCGATGAAATGAACTTTAGCTCAGCCACTCGTTGGTGTTGGAAACTCTTGCTATGAACCAGAAGTGATTCTCTGGGAAGGGCCAGCTACTGTCAATCTCGAGACCAATGCAGGACTGATCATCCAGGCTGAAGCAACCTATTTCAATACCCATATTGGGACGGTAGGGAAGCATAGTAATGTCCGAGGTATAGATACAGTTGCTTCTCACAAATGGTAGTAACATTGTGTCAACAGTAGCTGGATCGCCTTCCACCATCATTGGATAGTTTTGTCCAAGGAAGAGCGAGTTTCCTCCAAGACTTTCAATACTGAACTAGGGAGAAGGTGTTGGTGCTAGTACACTAGTATCCATCCCGAATACCCTGCAACGGATGTTGGAATAGGTCCGGAGAGTGCGAACATAAGAGACAACACCTGCTTCCTTAGTAACATCAGTAGTGCCCCATATACAGACAAGAAGAGGTGATCCATCGAAATAAGTTGCTAGGCGCCATTGAGTATATGGGTCCTACTCGTCCTCATGCTCGTGAATAAAATTTTCAAGTATAGGTGGTAGAATGTTCACAGGACCTTGGAAACACAAGAAGGTTAATTAGTAAAGGGAAACTAGCTAACCCGCATGCATGTGGATGAAACAATTATAATTAAGGTGGAAGACAAACGTACCGAAATAATGAGAATTCCATGCAAAAACAGTGCCATGAGTGGTGGCAGCAAACACAATACCCTAGCATTGAATTGCATCACAGTACTCATCCGTGTATAGAAACTGATTTTTGAGCAAGTCGAACCATGAAGGATGGCAACAAGCTTGTCGAAGATAGCGACAACATAAGCATTCCTATAACCCCAAGAGCAGTTGGGAACTCGACAAATTGCTATCTTCCATAGACGACAGTCAGCATGATCGTATTTGAACTCACGTAGAATATCGGTGTTCTCAACCTCTAGGCAGTCGTCTGAGATTTGTCGAAGTGGAACCCGGTGACGAGTGTACACATTCACAAGTTCCCACTCGCAGTTGTACCCAATATAAAAAACCCAATCTCCATTTGTGCCTGCCCAAGCCTTGCCCTCAAGCGATGGCATCTTAACATCATACGTATCATTATCAAGTGGCATAAACTTACACAAGGCGAGGCTTCCCTCGTCCCCGCGCCAGTCAGCAGGGTCACGGAGAAGAAGATAGGGGAGATCAAACCTCTCTTGAACCCTTGGGTTCCTTGTAATGATGTTATTAGTTGAGTCAAGAATGGTCTTGAACGAACCTGCCATGCTAGCCGAGGTGATGACATCGCACCGATCAATGAGTTCCTCCACCTCATCATCATTCAGATCGGGGCAAGAATAACGGGGTCGTTTCCGGCTTGTTCCCTCCATGGAGAAGACGATCAAACAATGGCAGAAGGAAGGGTGAAGGCAAATGAGGAGGGAGGAAGAGCTAGCGTGCAACAACAGTTCCAAATCAAGAGGGAAAGGCGAAGAGTCAGTGGACGCTTGCCACGGTACACGAAGAGGCGCCTGGGGAGCGAATGGTTGCCATAGAGGTCACACACTCACGACAAGGGCCGAGTGAACCGCATGCAATCCCATCGCACAACACACACGTCTTGTTAAGTTGAACCGTTTTTGTACTCTTGTGTCAACGCAAACAGTTCATCCGGGTGAACCGCATGCCGTATATCCCACACACCTTGATCTGGCTGACCGTTTCTTGTGTATTGCCTAATCACAAACAGTTCATCCGAGTGAACCGTATGTTGTATATCGCACACACCTTCATCTGGCTGCCCGTTTCTTTTGTATTGCCTAATCAGAAACAGTTCATCCGAGTGAATCGTAAGCTGTGTATCGCACACGCCTTCATCTGGATGCCCGTTTCTTTTGTTCCTCCTCATCACAAACAGTTAATTGAACTGAACAGTATGCCCTTCATTGCACACGCAACTAAAACCTGAACTGTGTTTGACGCATCCGTCATCGCAAACATTTTATACATTTCTGATGGTTTCATACAACACCGTTTGCAATTACGGCATCGCACACAGTTTCTCGAAGGATCTCTGATTGTAGTGTCGCGTTAGCAGCATCCTGCAGTAGTGCTATATTTATATCTTATTTTATTACACACACACACACATAGAAACAACATAAGGTTCCGTTAAACCTGTCATTCGTCCAACCATTTTATAGACCATCCCACTTCCTTTATTTTTCGTTTTCATTAATCCTATATCTGAATTTTCTCCCACTTTATTTTTCGATGTAAACTAAGTTTTCTCCCAGTACTTTTCCCTAGAACCAACTCAACGGTCCCACGTCTAGCCTAAAAAATAATAATACCCCATGTCCTATTAACTCATCAAATTAAAATGATATCTTATTTCATAAGTTGAAAGTTCTTACAAAATAATAATAATTGTTTATATATAACTTGGCAAGTTAACTCCTAGTGATTGCGTACATAAGCTTGCAAAGATTTTACGAACCAATGCAGTAATAGACGTGCAATCATGTGTTTATGTTTTTATAACATTTCTCCATCCAGACCAACATGATATTTCACCCAGCCCAGCAAGTTCGCGGATTTCGAGAAAAATACAAATGGGCTTTAAATTCTACCATATATATATAAACGGGTTGCATAGATGCTACATCATTGTTTCACCCAGCCCACCAAATGGACAAAAAAACAAATGGACCGACTGACATGTGGGCCAGTAGGTCGAAGCCTAACAAGGCGTTGGATTTACATCCAACGGTCGGCATTCTTCTTCAATCTCTCGTCTTCTTCCCCCAACGCTGCCAGGACCGCCTGCTCCAGCCTCCGGCATCCAGCGGCATTGTTTTGCGCGCCTCAGCGAAACGCTACCCCGCTGACGACCAGGCCATCCCTCCACTCCGCACCTCCTGTTATTCTCTGCCGAGTGTAGGCCCACCCTGCACCCGAACCAGTCAAGTTTCCCACTCCTCTCCATCTGCGAATCCACTGCCACGTCTTCCTCATCGCCGGGTCGTTCCAGTCTGGGGCCTCGCTGTCATCCATCGCCTCGCTGCGCTCGGCGCGGCATGGTCAACAAACGAGAGTCATCAGAAGAGGACTATACTTGGAGAGCCTGATGGCTGGGACCCATGAGGTCCATGGTCGCATGCAAGGAAAGTTCCTCCTTATTAAGTTGTTTCCTCCCCATGACAGCCGGGACCCACCGGCTATATCTTCGCACGGAAGGAAGTGCCTTCTTGTTATGTGAAAAAAAAACCATTCATCCCGATGACAGCTGGGACCCGGCAGATTTGGTGGCTGACTTGTGGGCCTACTAAGCAGATGTGTACGTAGGGCTTTTTCAACTTAATCAACAAATGATTCTAGCAGCTGGACCGTTGGATGTTAATCCAATAGCCGTGCTCCTTCTTCAACCTCTGTTCTTGCTCTTGTCTCCCATGGGCGGCAGTGCTCCCGCGCACCCGAACCAGTCAAGTTTCCCACTCCTCTCCATCTGCGACTCCACTGCCGCGTCTTCCCCATCTCCGGGTCGTTCCAGTCTGGGGCCTCGCCGTCGTCCACCAGCCTTGGTGCGCTCAGCACGGTGTGGTCAACATGGTCAACAACCGAGAGTCATCGGAAGATGGCTGTACGTGAGAGGCTGACAGTGGGGACGCACCACGCCCATGGACACATGCATGCAATTGCATCCTTTTTACCCTGAAAAATAATGTTTTCTCCCCCTGACTGCTGGAACCCACCAGCTACATCTTCGCACGCAAGGAAACGTGTCCATATTACGGGCAAAAAAAATGATTCGCCCGCCTGACTGTTGGGACCCACCAGCTACATCTTCGCACGCAAGGAAGTGCCTGACAGTCGGGACCCACCTGGTCGAAGCGTACATAGCGTTGTCATTCTGGTGGCGAACATGTACGTACATACAACCGGTCTGTCTGCAGGCTGCATCGATGAACCGTGGCCGTGTAAGGAAGGGCACGTGTCATAGTAGAGGCACGCACGTGTCGTAGTAGAGGTGCGCATGTAGCATGTACACATACGTACAACGTCCATGTTGCAATAAAGTAAATACGGCCACGTACGTACATACGGGTGGGGTCTCGAACGCCTACTCGCGCATACGTACGACCAGGGCTCGTGTACATGACTGGGTCGGAACAGAGAAACTGCGTCTTCGTCGTGTTCATCAGGAGCCAACCGGCTTGGACAGAACAGGCGATGGAAACGAGGCCTGGCGTATCGTAGAACGGAGGAAACGGCCTTGTGTTCGACCGGCCACGCTCGAAACGGGATCCTGTTCATCGAGAGGGGTCTGGCGTACCACAAAACGGAGGAACGAACCTCCTACGGTGGAAACGGGGTCCTGTTGATCGGGAGGGGTGTGGCGTACCATAAAATGGGACTCCATGGGATACTGTTCATCTCCACCGTCGATCTCCTCCAGCCTCCACGGGCTACTGTTCATCCACCGTCGGCCTCCTCCAGCCTCCACCTGCGACTGTTCATCCACGGTCTTCTGTTCATCCAGCCTCCACCACATCCTCCTCCACCGGCTACTGTTCAACCAGCCCTCTACACGGGGTCCTCTTCAACCACCCCTCCATGGGCTACTGTTCATCCAACCCTCCACCGGCTACTGTTCAACTAGCCCTCCACGGGGTCCTGTTCATCCAGCCCTCCATGGGGTCCTGTTCATCCAGCCCTCCACGGGGTCATGTTCATCCACCGGCTCGATCAATCGGGGTACTGTTCATCCAGCGGCAATGACCTCTACTACCATGGGGTCCTATTCATCCAACCCCCACCGAGAACTGTTCATCCAAACCCCCTCAATAGCGCTCACTCTTCATCTAGAGGCAGCATCGATCGGCTTCAGTTAGCAGCAGTAGCGAAGGAATCACACTCAGTTCAGTTAACAGCAAGGGATCGATCGATCGCTCGGGTTCAGTAACGCGTAGTCTGCAGTGCAATCGCTCGGGTTCAGTTAGAGCCCAACACCTCACTCGGGTTCAGTTAGAGCCCAACGCCTCGCACACACGCACATACGTACGAAGGAAACGCGCATCGCTCGGCCCCCGACCACCCACCGTAACCGAGAATTCCCCGATATTTTCCTCGCCCTCGCTTCTACCATGGTTTTTTCCGTCATGAACGACCCAAAGAATGTCATGCAGCTGCGTCTCTGGCCCGCCCAGGATGAAAAGCCCATTTTCTGTTATGGAAGTAGGACCCCACCACATCTATGATGATACCAGGTTTTATCACAATTATCGTCATAGAAGTGTCATAAGTATGACAGGAAAAAATTTCGTTCGGCCCAAAATGTCATGGATGTGTCTTTTTTTGTAGTGATCTTAATGTCGTAGGATCGAATCGGGGAGGATAACTAGCTGGAAGCAACCGGGATAACTAGTTCTATACCTGCCAAGGTTGGATGCGACTCGCAGGTTGGGGATGGCTAACCGGAGCTATAATAACTCCAACCCGTTGTCCGAACAATCGCAGAACCACAAACGGGGACTAATGCAGACTAAATGGCTGGAACCGTAGAGCACGAATTAGGGGGAACTAGAGGATCCTTCTTGTGAATCCGTATGAACTCACAAGAGCAAAGGTAGGAAGAATCTCTTAGATCTCTAGCAGTCTTACTGCATAAGCTTGTAGCTGAATGGTTTGACGAAACGTTTCTAAAAGGATGGGGGAGATGGGGTCCTATAGTAGGGACAACCCCCCTTAGCTAGGTGTGAAAGGGATTCAAAAGTAAACAACTTTGCATGGCTTCCTTGGGGAATAAGCAGTAAACTTTAGAAATTGTTGGAGAGTTCCTCGAAAATTCGCGAAGCCTTGACAATCTGAACACCTTCCACGAGAATGACTAGAACTTTTGACTCACAACTCTGAATGATGTACAGTTTTTTGATGTAGCTTCTGGTGATGTTCCCCTATGACCCAGTCTATCCTCCAAATGGGCTCGGCACAATGAAACATCAAAGGTAAAAACTGATAGCATTAGTTTCACTTGAAGCTTGTTTTCTCCAAGCTTGTTTCTCCAAACCAGTTGCTTCAAGAGCTCATATGTTGTTGAATTTCTTCCATGTGATACCTAAGTTCGACCAACAAGAATGGGGATGAAAGCATAGTTGTATCATCAAGGTTACAAGGTAAACTTAAGATATAGTTCACCTGGTCACTTCTTAGTTTGGCGCGACTTCTTGTGATTGGACCTACAATGGTTGGATACTTGTCGATGGTTGTGGTGTCCTCATCAGAGCCGCTGAATCGGAGTAAGCCAAGCCGCCGGCGTGTGGGTAGGGTGTCCAGCTTGCAAACGAGGTAGGTGTCCAGAATCTTGTCTTCGAGATGGACAACCAGGGCATAGTGCAAGCATTGCACTCGAGGGAGCTCGATCGATCAAGGTTTGGTCCCCTAATTGAAGAGATAAAGGAGCCGTTAGCCACAGTGGACGAATATCTTGTGAGGTGGGCTAGAAGCCTAGAAGAACTGCCAACCAGGTAGCTTTAGGGATGCAGGTGGACACGTCCGCAACGTCTGTGATGGTCTGCACTGCTGAAAATAAACCAACTGTAGGTGCTTTAGCAAGCATGCTAATTCGAAAAAGGTTGATGCGGACAAATAGAGGCTCCATGGACGGGATGGATGTAAGTTGGGATGGCTGCTTAAATAAGGTTTGTAAGACTTGATTTCGTGTTTCTCTGGATAGTATTCTTGACATTGTTGTCATAGAGACTGTAGCGATTTAAGCAATAAAAAGTAGGCATATCGTAATTTGGATACGCGGTTTGAGAGTTAAAATATTTTATAAAATTTTAAAAATAGCATTTTCCAACCGTTCCCACATATACATTCCAAACAGGATTTGAACAAACCAGATGATTTTTATGCAAACCGGGTGATTTTCGTTTAAACCGGAACACATTCATTACATTTTCGATATATATTTCATTAAACAAAAGCATCCGAAAGTTAACATAGTCTAAATCTTCGCCCGTGGCCGTCCTCCAGGTCCTTTTCTTCCCATGTCCAGCATCCTCTGTGTCCGTGAGCCTCAGGAAGTGAAGTTGCGGGTCACTGGTGAGGAAGAGTAAGACATGGAACACAAGGCGCTGTCGTCTCCCATGTCCTACTCTTCCTCGTCGGTGTCCACGAGCTCGCCGTCGCCGGTGGAAGTGACGTCGACGATGGATGTAGACGGGCCGGTCACGTGGTCGTCGCGACACCGATGGCGCATAGCTGCCGGTGCGAACGAGGGCAACTGTCGGCATTCCTAACCCCGACTGCCTGGGCCGCCAGCACCGTGTGCGCGTCTGACGCTACTACACAAGCGCTGCACGCAGCCTTGTAGAGCGCATGCTACCCCTCAAACAAAGTTCAGGTTCTTCACTCACATGGCCTGTGTGCTCGCGAACTCGCCATAGATTTGGCCCTCCATCAGCCTGTTATTCTCGAGGAGGGTGAGCTTCGAGCGATACTTGTCTTGTGCCTGCCGAATCGCCGACACCAGCTGCACCTCCGCCAAGAAGGCATCGAAGTGTGTTTATGCCTGCTCTTGGTGAAGTCGGCAGGGATCGCCGTGGGGAGGGGTGCTAGCTCATTGTCGAAGGCTTCCTCCATCGTCAGGTCATTGTCGCTCACCTCCGACGAGCTCGCCAACAAGACTGCAAGTATCCCCCACGCCCGGCAGGCCTTCCAACCGGCCACCTCTCGGTTCTAGTCCGTCGAGAGGCTCCCCCACATTGCTCTAGAGCTCCTGGTCACGGGGGACGTGGTGCATGAAATAGGATTGCAAGCGGATGTGGTATAGTGCGGATCATGCCGGGCAAGATCGTGTTTAAATGGTGCGTGCGGAACAGGCCATGAGATGGGGTATGTCAACGGGCACTGATAACCCACAAGTATAGGGGATCGCAACAGTTTTCGAGGGTAAAGTATTCAACCCAAATTTATTGATTCAACACAAGGGGAGCCAAAGAATACTCTCAAGTATTAGCAGCTAAGTTGTCAATTCAACCACACCTGGAAACTTAATATCTACAGCAAAGTGTTTAGTAGCAAAGTAATATGATAGTAGTGGTAACGGTAACAAAAGGTGACGGTAGTAAAAGCAATGTTTTTGGTATTTTGTAGTGATGATAGCAATAGCAACGGGAAAGTAAATAAGCGAAGAACAATATGTGGAAAGCTCATAGGCAATGGATCGGTGATGAAGAATTATGCCGGATGCGGTTCATCATGTAACAGTCATAACCTAGGGTGACACAGAACTAGCTCAAGTTCATTGATATAATGTAGGCATGTATTCCGAATATAGTCATACGTGCTTATGGAAAAGAACTTGCATGACATCTTTTGTCCTACCCTCCCGTGGCAGAGGGGTCCTTACGGAAACTAAGGGATATTAAGGCCTCCTTTTAATAGAGAACCGAAACAAAGCATTAACACATAGTGAATACATGAACTCCTCAAAGTACGGTCATCACCGGTAAGTATCCCGATTATTGTCACTTTGGGGTTAACGGATCATAACACATAATAGGTGACTATAGACTTGCAAGATAGGATCAAGAACACTCATATATTGATGAAAACATAATAGGTTCAGATCTGAAATCATGGCACTCGGGCCCTAGTGACAAGCATTAAGCATAGCAAAGTCATAGCAACATCAATCTCAGAACATAGTGGACACTAGGGATCAAACCCTAACAAAACTAACTCGATTACATGATAGATCCCATCCAACCCATCACCATCCAACAAGCCTATGATGGAATTACTCACGCACGGCGGTGAGCATCATGAAATTGGTGATGGAGGATGGTTGATGATGACGATGGCGACGGATTCCCCTCTCCGGAGCCCCGAACGGACTCCAGATCAGCCCTCCCGAGAGGTAACCCATCACCGTCCAGCAAGCCTACAATGGAATTACTCACACACGGCGGTGAGCATCATGAAATTGGTGATGGAGGATGGTTGATGATGACGATGGCGACGAATTCCCCTCTCCGGAGCCCCGAACGGACTCCAGACCAGCCCTCCCGAGAGGTTTTAGGGCTTGGCGGCTCCGTATCATAAAACGTGATGATTTCTTCTCCTTGATTTTTTTCTCCCCGGAACTCAATATATGGAGGTGGAGTTGGAGTCGGAGAGGCAACAGGGGGCCCACGAGGTAGGGGGGCGCACCCCCCACCCTTGTGGAGAGGTGGTGGGCCCCCTAGCCTTCATCTTTTGCAGGTATTTTTCTTATTTTCTGAAAAGTGGCTCCGTGAAGTTTCAGGTCATTCCGAGAACGTTTGCTCCTGCACATAAATAACACCATGGTAATTCTGCTGAAAACAGCGTCAGTCCGGGTTAGTTCCATTCAAATCATGCAAGTTAGAGTCCAGAACAAGGGCAAAAGTGCTTGGAAAAGAAGATACGTTGGAGACGTATCAACTCCCCCAAGCTTAAACCTTTGCTTGTCCTCAAGCAATTCAGTTGACAAACTGAAAGTGATAAAGAAAAACTTTTACAAACTCCGTTTGCTCTTGTTGTTGTAAATATGTAAAGCCAGCATTCAAGTTTTCAGCAAAGATTATAACTAACCACATTTGCAATAACGCATAGGTCTCAAGTTTACTCATATCAATAGCATAATCAACTAGCGAGCCATAATAATAAATCTCGGATGACAACACTTTCTCAAAACAATCATAATATGATATAACAAGATGGTATCTCGCTAGCCCTTTCTGAGACCGCAAAACATAAATGTAGAGCACCTTTAAAGACCAAGGACTGACTAGACATTGTAATTCATGGTAAAAGAGATCCAGTCAAGTCATACTCAATGTAAACTAACAGTAATGAATGCAAATGACAGCGATGCTCTCTAACTAGTGCTTTTTTTAATAAGAGGATGATGACTCAGCATAAAAGTAAATAGATAGGCCCTTCGCAGAGGGAAGCAGGGATTTGTAGAGGTGCCAGAGCTCGGTTTTGAAACAAAGGTGAATAATATTTTGAGCGGTATACTTTCATTGTCAACATAACAACCAAGAGATGGAGATATCTTCCATGCTACACACATTATAGGCGGTTTCCAAACAGAATGGTAAAGTTTATACTCCCCCTTCCACCAACAAGCATCAATCCATGGCTTGCTCGAAACAACGAGTGCCTCCAACTAACAAGAGTCCCAGGGGGAGTTTTGTTTGCAATTATTTTGATTTAGTTTGCATAAAGCATGGGACTGGGCATCCCGGTGACCAGCCATTTATCTCGTGAGTGAGGAGTGGAGTCCACTCCTCTTGAGAATAACCCGCCTAACATGGAAGATATAGACATTCCTAGTTGATACATGAGCTATTCGAGCATACAAAACAGGATATTTATTTGAAGGTTTAGAGTTTGGCACATACAAATTTACTTGTAACGGCAGGTAGATACCGTATATAGGTAGGTATAGTGGACTCATGTGGAATAACTTTGGGGTTTAAGGGATTGGATGCACAAGCAGTATTCCTGCTTAGTACAGGTGAAGGCTAGCAAAAGACTGGGAAGCGACTAGCTAGAGAGCGACAACAATCATGAACATGCATTAAAATTAATCAACACCGAATGCAAGCATGAGTAGGATATAATCCACCATGAACATAAATATCGTGAAGGCTACGTTGATTTTGTTTCAACTACATGCGTGAACATGCACCAAGTCAAGTCACTTAAATCATTCAGAGGAGGATACCACCCTATCATACCACATCATAACCATTTTAATAGCATGTTGGCATGCAAGGTAAACCATTATAACTCACAACTAATCAAGCATGGCACAAGAAACTATGATCTCTAATTGTCATTGCAAACATGTTTATTCATAATAGGCTGAATCAGGAACAATGAACTAATCATATTTACAAAAACAAAAGAGGTCGATTTCATACCAGCTTTTCTCATCTCAGTTAGTCCATCATATATCATCATAATTGCCTTTCACTTGCATGACCAAATGATGTGAATAATAATAACAGTGCATGTGCATTGGACTAAGCTGGAATCTGCAAGCATTCAATAAACAGGAGAAGACAAGGCAATATGGGCTCCTTTGTCAGATAAACAATAATGCATCCAAGAGTCACTTCAACAATTTAATTATGGTCTTCTCCTATCGACCCCCAAAGAAAAGAAATAAAACTATTTACACGGGAAAGCTCCCAACAAGCAAAAAGAAGAACATGAAATCTTTTTGGGTTTTCTTTTTAATTACTACTACAAGCATGGAAATTAAACTAACTAAAAGCTACAACTAATTTTTTTTTGGTTTTTCTTGAGGTTTATTAAACACACAAGAAGAAAGCATAAAAAGGAAAGTAAACTAGCATGGATGATACAATGAAAAAGTATGAGCACCGACATCTAGCAATGAGTGTGTGAACATAAATGTAATGTCGGTGGGAAATATGTACTCCCCCAAGCTTAGGCTTTTGGCCTAAGTTGGTCTATGGCCACGGTTGGCCTGGAGGATATCCATAATAGTAGCTGGGGTCATACTGCGATGCAGCGGCTATCGCCTGCTGAGCTACAGCGTGGCGACGAGCAGCGTCCTCTCTCCTCTCGTACTCATCTACCTCCTCTCTAGTAATAGTATATCCTCCTCTTGCCTGATAATCAAAGAAGGCGGGAGTAGGGAGAGTAATACGGACAGCACGGCGTCTGTCAAAGATTAGTCGATACTGGAGAGGTGATTCGTTCCTCTCGACAAACTGGTGGTGAACCATAGCATTAAAATCTAGATAAGCAGGAGGTAATTCAATATCATCTTCGTGTATGGCTATACCAAGAAAATTAGCTATGCGGGTTGCATAAATTCCACCAATGAAATCTCCATTAAGTCTATTAAGATGCAACCTATGTGCAACAATGGCTCCCAAATTATATGATTTGTCTCCTGACACAGCACTCCTAAGAATACTGAGATCGGGGACACACATGTGACATGCCTCATCTTTACCATTAATGCATCTACCTATGAAGAGAGCAAAATAATGTATAGCAGGAAAGTGAATGCTCCCTATGGTAGCTTGTGTAATATCTCTAGATTCTCCCACAGTTATGCTAGCAAGAAAATCTCTAAATTCCGATTTGCAACGATCCCTTATACTACCCCATTATGGAAGTTTGCATGCAGTGGTAAAATCCTCTAAGTCCATAGTGTAAGATTTATCATAAAGATCAAACAGGATAGTTGGAGAATTACGTGAAGTTGAAAATTCAAACCTCCTCACAAAGGTGCTGGTGAGGTTGTGATACTGGCTGCACTTCTCTTCCTCGAAGCTCACAAGATCAGCGTTACGCAAATATGTGTTGAATTCTTCCTTAATTCCCGCTCGATCCATAAAGTTCTCAGAAGGCCATTCACAAGGACGCACTGGAGCGTCTCTTGGTGGCTCTTTATCAGCATCACGCATTGCAAGCCTGGGTCCTTGCTTCCTTGAAGAACCACCTTGGAACATTTTCCTAAGCATTTTTTCTTCTCTGAAAAATTCTGAAAATTTTTAGTAACTTCAAAATAAAAGTAAACCAAACTCAATAATATTGATAGAAACTACTCCTACAAGTGCCTAGAGCCTATATCATGCATCAAAACTACTTGGAACCATATAAATTTGACATGCAAGCTCAAGAACAGGGTCACCTAAGCAGCAAAAATTTGCAATGAATAAAGCACTAAAACAAAAACTAATTGGACCAATGGAGGAGTCACATACCAAGGAACAATCTCCCCAAGAAGTTTTGTGAGAGGTGCTTTGAGCAAGGAGATCGAAAATGGCAGCAAAATGAGCTTGGACTCGGGTTTGAGATGGTTATTCGTGTTTGGGGGAGGAAGAAGGAGTGTATGGGTGAAAGGATAAGTGGATGAGGGCCACCGTGGGCCTATGAGGCAGGGGGCGCACCCAGGGGGTAGGACGCGCCCACCACCCTCGTGGGCAGGTGGTTGACCCCCCTGTTGTGTTCTTAGTGCCAAATATTCTCAAATATTCTAGAAAAAATCATATTTAAATTTCAGGGCATTTGGAGAACTTTTTTTCGAGGTATTTTTATATTGCACGGATAATCAGATAACAGAGAGAAAAATATTTATTTTTATTTTATTTAATATAAATAACAGGAAGTAAAAGTGGGGTACAGAAGGTTGTGCCTTCTAGTTTCATCCATCTCATGATCATCAAAAGGAATCCACTAACAAGGTTGATCAAGTCTTGTTAACGAACTCATTCCGAATAACATGGAACCAGAGAAATTTCGAATAACACTATGTTACCTCAACGGGGATATGCACATCCCCAATAATAACAATATCATATTTCTTCTTGACAGTAGGAAGAGGAAATTCAAAACCTCCAAAAATAATCGATGGAATTTTTCCAATAGAGTTGATACTATAAACTTGAGGTTGTTTCCTCAGAAAGTGTACCGTATGCTCATTACCATTAACATGAAAAGTGACATTCCCTTTAGTGCAATCAATAACAACCCCTGCAGTATTCAAAAAGGGTCTTCCAAGAATAATAGACATACTATCATCCTCGGGAATATCAAGAATAACAAAGTCCATTAAAATAGTAATGTTTGCAACTACAACAGGCACATCCTCACAAATACTGACAGGTATAGCAGTTGATTTATCAGCCATTTGCAAAGATATTTCAGTAGGTGTCAACTTATTCAAATCAATTCTATGATATAAAGAGAGAGGCATAACACTAACACCGGCTGCAAGATCACATAAAGCAATTTTAACATAGTTTCTTTTAAGGAAAAAGTCCAAAATAAACCTTGAAATTGTAGACGATAGCTAAATCAAACCCTGAATTTTGAATCCTGGAAGTTGACACTCTGAACTTGTAATCCCGGTCTATTTTGGACCCTAGACCTGTTTGGCACACTGGGAATAAGAAAATCCCGGGGGATAACCTGCTACTCAGAATTTGGGCCGGCCCACTATAACACAACAACAAAAACGTGAACTTTAAAATATATTCACGTAATTCAAAAATATTCAGAAGTTAAAAAATATTGTTGTTTTCCATTTTTCGCACAAAATTCAATTCCTTTGGTGTTTTTAATTTTTTCTGGAATTTTGAAATTATATTCGCATTTTTAAATATTGTTTGTGATTCCGAAAACAATTCTAAAAAATGTTCAGAATTTCGAAATTTCTTCAGGTCCTATGAAAATGTTTCGGATTTTTAAAAATCGTGTCCGCATTTTAAAGTAATGTTGTTAGAATTTTGTTTCGGATCGTTGGCTAAGGACTCGTCTGGGTCAGCCCACCAGACATGAAGCGGGCTTTTATTTTCTGAAAGCTGAACAATTTTATTTAAGTGCAAACACTTTTTGAAATACGTCTACAATTTCAAGGTTTATTTAAATGTCCAGGATTCAAAATTCAGGGTTTGATTTAGCTATCGTCTACAATTCCAAGGTTTATTTTGGACTTTTTCCTTCTTTTAATAGAGCATGGTATAGTGGGCACTCCTGGATCTCCAAGTTTCTTTGGTATTCCACCTTTAAAAGTATAATTAGCAAGCATGGTGGAAATTTCAGCTTTCGGTATCTTTCTTTTATTTGTAATAATATCTTTCATGTACTTAGCATAAGGATTGGTTTTGAGTATATCGGTTAATCTCATACGCAAAAAGATAGGTCTAATCATTTCAGCAAAGCGCTCAAAATCCTCATCGTCCTTTTTCTTGGATGGTTTGGGAGGAAAGGGCATGGGTTTCTGAACCCATGATTCTCTTTCATTACCATGTTTCCTAGCAACAAAGTCTTTCTTATCATAACGTTGATTCTTTGATTGTGGGTTATCAAGATCAACAACAGGTTCAATTTCTATGTCATTATCATTACTAGGTTGAGCATCATTATGAACATTATCGTTAACATTATCACTAGTTTCAGGTTCATTACCAGATTGTGTTTCAGCATCAGAAATAGAAATATCATTTGGATTCTCAGGTGTTTCAACAATAGGATCACTAGAAGCATGCAAAGTCTTATCATTTTTCTTTTTCTTCTTTTTAGAAGAACTAGGTACATCTATGTTATTTCTCTAAGAATCTTGCTCAATTCTCTTAGGGTGGCCTTCAAGATACAAAGGTTCCTGAGTCATCTTACTAGTTCTAGTAGCCACTCTAACAGCATTATCATTATCTTTACTATTCAATTCATTGAGCAAATCATTTTGAGCTTTAAGTACTTGTTCTACCTGAGTGGTAACCATAGAAGCATGTTTACTAATAAGTTTAAGTTCACCTTTAACATTAGCCATATAATCACCCAAGTGTTCAAGCATATTTGAATTGTATTTCAATTGTCTACCAAAATAAGCATTAAAGTCTTCTTTCTTAGCCGTAAATTTATCAAACTCATCTAAGCATGGGCTAGCAAATTTAGTAAATGGGATTATAGCTTTATCATATATATCGAGAGAATTTACCTTTACTACCTGTGTCGGGTTATCAAGACCATGAGTTTCTTCAATAGGTAAAGGATTAAGATTATATGTTTCTTCAATAGGCGGTAAATTAAGACCATGTATTTCTTCAATAGGAGGTAAATTCTTAACATCTTCAGCTTTAATACCTTTTTCTTTCATAGATTTCTTTGCCTCTTGCATATCTTCAGGACTGAGAAATAGAATACCCCTTTTTTTCAGAGTTGGTTTAGGAATAGGCTCAGGAATTGGCTCGAGATGTCCAATTATTTTCATTTGTCAACATATTATTCAATAGAATTTCAGCTTCATCTGGTGTTCTTTCCCTGAAAACAGAACCAGCACAACTATCCAGGTAATCTCTGGAGGCATCGGTTAGTCCATTATAAAAGATATCAAGTATTTCATTTTTCTTAAGAGGATGATCACGCAAAGCATTAAGTAATTGGAGAAGCCTCCCCCAAGCTTGTGGGAGACTCTCTTCTTCAATTTGCACAAAATTATATATATCCCTTAAAGTAGCTTGTTTCTTATGAGCAGGGAAATATTTAGCAGAGAAGTAATAAATCATATCCTGGGGACTACGCACACAACCAGGATCAAGAGAATTAAACCATATCTTAGCATCACCCTTTAATGAGGACAGAAATATTTTAAGGATGTAAAAGTAACGAGTTCTCTCATCTTTAGTAAACAGGGTAGCTATATCATTCAATTTAGTAAGATGTGCCACAACAGTTTCAGATTCATAATCATGAAAAGGATCAGATTCAACCAAAGTAATTATATCAGGATCAACAGAGAATTCATAATCCTTATCAGTAACAAAGATAGGTGAAATAGCAAAAGCAGGGTCAGGTTTCATTCTAGCATTTAGAGATTGCTTACTCCATTTAGCTAATAACCTTTTGAGTTCATTTCTATTTTGGCAAGATAAAATAGCTAAAGAAGATTCTTGATCAAAAACATAACCCTTAGGAATAACAAGTGATTCTTCATCATCACTTTCATCAGTATCATCAGATTCAATATTTTCAATTTCTCTAGCCCTAGCAAGTTGTTCATCAAGAAAATCACTAAGTGACATAGTAGTATCAGGCATAGAGGTAGTTTCATCATAAGTATCATGCATAGCAGAAGTGGCATCATCAATAACATGCGACATATTAGAACGAATAGCAGAAGCAGGTGTAGGTGTCACAAACTTACTCATAACAGAAGGTGAATCAAGTGCAAAGCTAGATGGCAGTTCCTTACCTCCCCTCGTAGTTGAGGGATAGATCTTGGTTTTTGGATCTCTCAAGTTCTTCATAATGATAAGCAGCTATATATATATATATATATATATATATATATATATTCATATCCCAAGTGACTCAAAGAATAGAGTTATGCTCCCCGGCAACGGCGCCAGAAAATAGTCTTGATAACCCACAAGTATAGGGGATCACAACAGTTTCTGAGGGTAAAGTATTCAACCCAAATTTATTGATTCGACACAAGGGGATCCAAAGAATACTCTCAAGTATTAGCAGCTGAGTTGTCAATTCAACCACGCCTGGAAACTTAATATCTGCAGCAAAGTGTTTAGTAGCAAAGTAATATGATAGTAGTGGTAACGGTACCAAAAGGTAACGGTAGTAAAAGCAATGTTTTTGGTATTTTGTAGTGATGATAGAAATAGCAACGGGAAAGTAAATAAGCGAAGAACAATATGTGGAAAGCTCGTAGGCAATGGATCGGTGATGGAGAATTATGCCGGATGCGGTTCATCATGTAACAGTCATAACCTAGGGTGACACAGAACTAGCTCCAGTTCATTGATATAATGTAGGCATGTATTCCGAATATAGTCATACGTGCTTATGGAAAAGAACTTGCATGACATCTTTTGTCCTACCCTCCCGTGGCAGCGGGGTCCTTATGGAAACTAAGGGATATTAAGGCCTCCTTCTAATAGAGAACCGGAACAAAGCATTAACACATAGTGAATACATGAACTCCTCAAACTACGGTCATCACCGGTAAGTATCCCGATTATTGTCACTTCGGGGTTAACGGATCATAACACATAATAGGTGACTATAGACTTGCAAGATAGGATCAAGAACACTCATATATTGATGCAAACATAATAGGTTCAGATCTGAAATCATGGCACTCGGGCCCTAGTGACAAGCATTAAGCATAGCAAAGTCATAGCAACATCAATCTCAGAACATAGTGGACACTAGGGATCAAACCCTAACAAAACTAACTCGATTACATGATAGATCCCATCCAACCCATCACCGTCCAATAAGCCTACGATGGAATTACTCACGCACGGTGGTGAGCATCATGAAATTGGTGATGGAGGATGGTTGATGATGACGATGGCGACGGATTCCCCTCTCTGGTGCCCCGAACGGACTCCAGATCAGCCCTCCCGAGAGGTTTTAGGGCTTGGCGGCGGCTCTGTATCGTAAAACGCGATGATTTCTTCTCCTTGATTTTTTCTCCCCGAAACTCAATATATGGAGGTGGAGTTGGAGTCGAAGAGGCAACAGGGGGCCCACGAGGTAGGGGGCGCACCCTAGGGGGGCAGGCGCGCCCTCTACCCTCGCGGAGAGGTGGTGGGCCCCCTGGCCTTCATCTTTTGCAGGTATTTTTCTTATTTTCTGAAAAGTGGCTGCATGAAGTTTCAGGTCATTCCGAGAACGTTTGCTCGTGCACATAAATAACACCATGGTAATTCTGCTGAAAATAGCATCAGTCCGGGTTAGTTCCATTCAAATCATGCAAGTTAGAGTCCAAAACAAGGGCAAAAGTGTTTGGAAAAGTAGATACGTTGGAGACATATCAGGCACCAAAGCAGGTTTCTCGGTCGCTGGCACCCGTTTAATGCCAGCAGGCGGACGAACGAGCAATCGGTTTGAATGCGGTACATACTCGCCCCGTCTCGTCCAGTCACGTCGCTCCAGCATTGAACATACGTGGAGACAGGATGCGGTACAGGTGGCACTCTCGATTGGGGTGCCGCTTCAATGCCGATTCAAGTGAGAGGCTGCGTTTGCTTTAGGGTGAAAAATCACAAAACTGACCCTTTGGCCAAAGTTCGGCACAAAATGGCCCTCTTTTGAAAATATTTCATAAAATGGCCCTACACGCATGACGCCCGCACCCGCGGCGCCATGCTAGATACCATAACGCCTCGGTCAAGGGTGCCATACTGGTAAGCGCTGACTTGCCACGTTGGCAAGGCATGCCACCATGGCGCCCCAGGCCAGGGCGCCGTGCTGATGGTCATGACGCCCCCGCTCAGGGCGCCATGCCCCTTGCGTGAACAAAACAGAGTCTCCCCTGTTTTCCCCTCCATAAACCCTCACTTTTCCCCTTCTCCACCCCGTCCGCCCCACTCAAGCCCCTACCTAATGACCACAAAATTTCGTGGATCGGAGCTCCAAATCGGTGATTTATCCTTCCCTTCGACCCCTCAAGGCATTCTCCATCATTCCTACTCTTTTTGTTGGTTGAAATCTCCACATTGTGGGGATTTTGGGAAACCCTAGGTCATCCAATTTTGCTATTTTTGTTGATGCATTTTGGTGTTTATGATTCTAGATGGCGAGGATCGTCAATGTGCATCATGTGGACTTTGTCTCCTTTGAGAAGGGAGATGCGGAGTATGGTGACCCGAAGAAGAAGCCGGTAGTGATGGTGTTTCCACAAGTCCTAGCCTTGAGGAGGTTTTGGTTGAGCTTCGAAGAAGGTTGAATTGGATGGAAGAAAGCGATGGAGTAGACTTAATCGGAAGGTATAATGTTGGGTAAAGGCAACACATTCGTTGGAAGATAATGCCTCTTGACTCCGAGTTTCATTGGGAAGCATATAAAGAGAGTGTGTTAGCCTCACAAGATAAATCATTTGAGTTATTTGCCACAAAGGTTGTTCATGCTCGGTTGCACATTGATTTGAATCGGTGTGCATCTTCATATGATGTTAGAAGCACGGTTTGAGATTCAACACATGTCACTCCGGATGTGCATGACACAACAATGAGCCAACCTCAGTGACCCAATGTTTGAGCCCCGGCGGGAATGACCAAGTTGATAATGAAGACTTGCACATGGATGGTGGTGAGTTTGAGGGTGATGAATCGGAGGCTTATCTTCATGACCATTATGTTGGTGATGTTGAGGCAAATTGCATGGAAGAGGACATGGACCATGAGATTCCATACAATAGGTCCTATGCGTGGGACTCGGAGGATGAAGGCCCGGATGAAGGCCCGGGGCGCCATGCTCTCAACTAGCTCTTTGCTGCTGCTGCTGCTGTCTATTTGCTGAGTACTACTGCTGCTGTTGCTGGAGTTTTTGCTGATGCTTCAAGAACATTAAGTGGAAGAGAACCATCACAAATGCATCAAGTTCCATGCATTGTTCACCACAAATGCATCAAGTCTCATACATAGTTTGAGAAAAAGTTTCATACATAGTTCGAGACAAAGTTTCATACATAGTTCGAGACAAAGTTTCATACATAGTTCACCACAAATGCATCAAGTATCATACATAGTTCACCACAAATGCATCATTTCCTTCCTTTCCCCCTCTTAGCCGGTGCAGCATCCTTCCCCTTCACTAAGTGCCTTCTCCTCTGCAGCGGCACCTCCACCTCCTCCTCCTCCTCCTCCTCCTCCTCTGAAGCGGCCTCGATCACTGGGGCCTTACGTGCCTTCCCGTCGTATTTGTGCGGAGTATACTTTCCATGCCTTTGACTAGGCTGGGGTGCATCGGGCATCTGTGAGGTGTTGATCTCATCATGGGTCTGTTCATCGCCCTCCTCCCCCTCGCCATCAACCTCGCCGTCGAGTGGGTGTTCTGTGGCACTTGATGATGATCTCGAGCTCGACGTAGAAGGCATGGCGACATCGATGGAGCGGCAGCCTAGTAGAGCACCCAGGCCACGTGCCCAAGACTTGCTCCACTGTGAAATCAAACATGTCAAAGTAAGGGGATAAACATTAACAAGTGTGTATGGAAATCAATTTACGAAGCAGCATACCTCAACAAAAGCTTTTAGCTTGTTGTACGCCTCATCACCTGGAGGGTACTTGAGTGCCTCGCTAGCGTCGTTCACATGCTTCGAGAGCTCGGATTGCTATTCAAAACGACAAAATAAATCATGTTCGGTTCAATGTTTCTTATGGTTCCAACTAGAGATAGTGGTAACTTACCACAAAGCGGACAACGGGCACTGATTCATACCGTCTACCATCTCTTATAAGTTTGTTGTATTGCATGTTGGCCATCCGGTCGAACCCTCGGATTGGGTTCATGCAATATGTCATTTGGATCAAATGCTGGCGGGTTTATTTGAGTACGGGTAACGGAACGAAACCACACGAGATAGTGGTTGAATGCTTATGTATCGAAAGCCCGCGGGGGAGGCTTAGAAGTAGGTTCACGCAATGAGAGCTCAATCTTATTGATCTTGTGCTTGAACTCCTGGATATATATGCCATGCTCACGATTCCACTTCTTTATACTCTTCTGCTTCATCTTGTCCAAGCTGCTTATTCAAATTCATCATGTTAGTTAGTAGCATGAAACAATCAAAAGAATACCTTCAAGTAGTATTAAGCATTTACCTATGCAGATGTATCGAAGTGTCCTTGTACTTTGGCGGGGTCTCCTGATATAAGCCAAACTGTGTCATAACCCGTTGTGGCTGATGAAACTCAACAGCATAGTAACAAATCAATGGGCAACGCATCCGCCATAGGTTTGCTTCTTCATAAAACTTTCGGTTCAATCTGAAAGTGAGACTTCTGCCAATATTGCCTGCCATTCTGTATGGCTCCCAGGTCACCTGTAGCGTCAAATAATAAAATAGATGCTTACTATGATTTTTGGAAAACCGAAGGGGCAACACAGCCAACAAACTAACCTGCTCCGGGGTCATGATGTCGAGCTCGTTGCAATAGTGCAAATACATGGTCTTTGAATTGCCAACAAAACCTTCAACCTTGTCCCACTTATACGCCCATGTAGGCATACGGTGCGGGTCATCATGATCATCCCATGGCTCATAACCAAGACCCGTAGGCGTTGGCCGCCCAACTGGCAAGCGTTCCCAACTCCAGACCGACAAGAGAAGCATGGGACCACCGATATTGGCTTCCTTTGCCTTGGCGGTGTTCTTTGGATCCATGCCCCTACGGCAAGCCTCGTCCAACTACACACAAATAATAGATATGTCAGTACAAACCATATAAAATATCTACATTGTTAAGATACTATGTAAAACTAGTTACCTGCCGATACAAATAAGCTAGTGCCGCCGTACCCCAACTCAGTCCATGTTCCCACCCAGCAAACAACTTTAAACACATAAAGGAAGCATTCACGCCCATGCCATCCAAGAAAAGAGTCCGGCTGACTACATACCACAAGTATGCCCTGCAATACTATTGCACCATTTCATCATCAACATCATCCGGGCACTTACTAAGTTCTCAGCAATCCAATGATAACTTGCACCGGCAGACTTTCCTTGCACCCCCGGCTCCTCCCCAATGAGTCCCACCATAGTCTCACGCCATCCCTCTGAATCTGTGCTAAAACAAATAGGCTCTCCTTTGATAGGAAGTCCAGTGATCATTGTAACATCCTACAAAGTCACTGTCATCTCTCCAGCAAAGAAGTGGAAAGTATGTGTATCAGGGCGCCATCGGTCAACTAGTGCCGTGATCGCATAAGGATTCATCTTCGGCATCGAACGAGACACGAGTGAGACAAATGGGAGAAGCCCAGTCTTCCGGATATACTCCGTGTATCGCTCGTCATATTCCATCTTCTCATGAACTGCATCAGACCTCAAGTGAAGCTGATCAAAAACCCTTCTTTCATCTGCCATGAACCGTGCACGATGAAGTAGATCGTACGATGGATGGATCAGAGAAGCCATCCTACAAAATTACAATGTACATCGTAATCCTCCTTTTCATTTGTAAATATCCAGAATAATGGAAATATAAACATACATACAGCTGCAAATATCCATATCCATACAACAAATGGATACATACAACTACAAATCTGTACCTAAGCCAAATCATCCATACAAGTGAATATGCACACACACATTTGCACACAACCTTCTATTCTCTATGTCAAATTTGCTACCAAATACATAAAACCTAAAAAACCCTACTATAAGTACCAAATACTAATCATACCATACATATCCCTACCCATACATTTCTAATACAAATGCAAATATCAACAAATTTTGAAAAAGGGGATGAACTATGGTTTCTACACATGGGTCAATGCAACAAAATTAACCAATAAAAAGAGGAGAAAGTTGGGGGATTACCTATAGGATTAGGAGGGGAAGAAGATCCACCGGTTTTCCCCTTCGATATGTCCTTCTTGGCTGCGGATTTGGAGGAGGGAAGGGAGGGGCGGCGGGCTGAGCGATGAGAGGAAGAACAGAGACAGAGCCCTCTGTCTCGCTCTGTAGGGAATCCCGACAGCAGGGATATTTTCATCGAAGGGGCATGACGCCCCGACCCAGGGCATCATGGTTACGCCCATAGCGCCCCCACCACTGGGGCGTCATGCGACCACAGATGGGCCCAGGCGTACCGACGTGGCTGGTCAGCGCCGCGGCATGGCGCCCTTGACTGGGGCGTTATGATGTCTAGCATGGCGCCCCAGGTGCGGGCGCCATGTGGAAAGGGACATTTTGTGGAATATTTTAAAAAATGGTTCATTTTGTGCTGAACTTTGGCCAAAGGGTTAGTTTTGTGATTTTTCACCGCTCTAGGCCGGCTTGAATGCGGTGACTTTGTAGCGGCGTTGACCACTATTAATGCGCGACAAACTGCTTCATGGGGAAGAAGCGCGGAAGAGGGTTTTGGGCGGGTCCGCGGTGACGGACACCTTCATGACATTGGTCCGAACATCCGCAAAGCCCCCGATTTATGCTCGGTTTGTTGGATTTTAGACAGCTAAACTGGTCTGTGAACCGACATGATACAGTATTGAATGACAAACTGCGTCTGAACAGCTACACCCAGACATATATGGTGTTTTGATGGTCCGCGTTGAAATGCCTTTTTTTGCATGGTAATACGTGTCTCATTCATATCATAAAGAACAAAGTACAAATCACGTAAAGACCGACATGACAATACTGAAAAGATAGTAGAACGTCTTTGAGCTTGACACCAACGCTCGTCAACTGCTTCCGGCACCACCACAGCAGCCACCGAAAAAAAGAATGACGAATCACCACCTCACCCGAGCTCGACGCGGCTCCATCGCTGATATGCAGCTTTGCGGACCTCCAAAGTGGCTCACCAAAAGTGAAGCCCTTGCCGTTGAACGAATCAGACCTGGGCAACACCCCGGACACACCATCGAACTCCAGATCTGGCACTCCACCACGACTAAGACGCCGAAGGAGGAAACCATACCTTCCATCCACAAACCACGAACCCAGTAGATATTCCGTCTTCCAGATGTCGTCGATACAGACCACAATCTGCATCCGCTCCTGGACTACCTCCCAAACTTCCAGATGTCGTTGAAATGCCCTTTAACCCAACCGATCGGTGCAGCGCGAGGTAATTATGACAAGTTGCCAAGTAGTAGTACACGACATAAGTTTTCTTTTTTTGCGGGTGAAAGAAAAAAACTTATGTCGACTACAACAATTTAGCACAGCGTACACGGCTCTTTTGGCTTTACAAACACGAATTTGCTTCCTTGCCTCTAAATTGCACCGTAGTCCAATGCCCAAGTTGCCAACTTTTTTTTTCTGAGACACAAGCCAAGTTGCCAACTACACAACGTCCTCGTTAATTACGACCAGGCCCGCTCCTTCAAGCAAGGCAAGTCGGCCGTGGGCCGAACTTCCTTCCGACCCGAACCCTACGACCGTTACATCGACAACGAGTCCAGGTCGGCCACGCCCGTGCCCCCGGCGACTTGGAGCGGGCGAATAAACCCTCGTGGATGCCCTCTTCTCCAAGAAAGGACCGAGGAGGCACCAGCGTGGACAGCAAACAAATATCGCAAAGCAGGGGAAGCAAAAGCAGAGCCGTCGTCGCCTCCGAACCCCACACCGTCGCATCTCAGTTCCAATCCCTCCCGCCGCCGCCGCCTCCCTCGGCCCCGCGGATCGCGGCTCCGGTCACGAGTCTCCTCTCCGCTCCGCCCTCCGGGGGTTCGGTCTGGTCCGCCCTTGCGTGGACGGGCTCTCCTGGGGTTTTGGCGGTGGCTGGCATGCTCTCCGGCGACCTGGTGCGGTGAACCCGATGCTGCGCCTACTGTCGGTCGGTGAGAGGTGCGTTTCTTCTTCTTCTCGTCTATCAATGTCGGCGGTTCTTGTAGAGGGGAAGGTGGATCTTCTTGGGGAGTTTTCAGACTGAAAACGACACGGCTTTGCTGAATTCGTTTGCCGATTTATATTTTATTGTGAGTTGCTCGCGTGGAATCGGAAGCTGTTGTAGTTTGGAATTTGGGGTTTGTTATTACTGTGATCAATTGGGATTCAAATCTAGCTTAAATATGTCAATTCTGCCACATACTATGCCTGAACACGTGTCCATACCGTTACATTGGCCTAGATAATTAGTTTGAAACTTTGATGCTTCATGAATGAATGCATTGTCGAAGTTTGCAATTTGATTCCATATATGCTGGATAAATAAAATGGCTAGTATTTTGGGGAAAGTTATGAGATGATTACCTGAACTACATTGCTTCTGCTGTACAATTGAGTTTTAAATTTCACCCTGCAAGTGTCAGATAAGCTTGGAAACTTCCAATATTTGATGTTGTGCTCTTACATTTGTGAGCAGGCTGTTGACAACCGGAACAAATAGGCGGACAGCCCGTTTGTCCCAGTCGAGTCACGCCAGTGGTTACTACGCAACAGTGAGGGACAATGGCTTGTCAACAAGGCGAAATATCCCACCCGTCTTCTCTAGAATGTTCTCACATTACAAGGACATTGTCAGAAAGAAAGTTGAGGATCACAACTATAGAAAAAGGTTTTCCAGAGGCTATGGTTCCCTCTCTGGGGCAGTGTCAAATTCATCCGCAAGACAGCAAGGCCAATTGACGTTGAAGCGGCCCAGTCATATGTACTCGTATAGTGGTCCCCGATTCCCGTTGCTGAGCCGAGCAGCCTGTGCGCTAACTCTGTCCTTAACGAGATCACATATCATCCCTGGGGTCGTGGCTTTAGCTTTTGGGAAGATGGCATTGTCGCAGCCTGTCCTGGCAGATTCACGGCCATACATGCCCAAAATGGAAGGCATTGTCACGAGGACACGAGATACTGGCGAGTTGCTGTCAGCCATGGCTAGGTCAGTCTGGGAGGGTATCACTTTGTTTATAAGAGCAGTTCATTTGGCATTCCTGTTCTTCCCTGCAACTGCATTAGCTCCATTTGCTGATAGTTTAAGTATAGAATTTAGAAGAAGGTGGCTTTCTCTTGTACGTCGTACGCTTGAAAAGGCGGGGCCAGCATTCATTAAGTGGGGTCAATGGGCTGCAACTCGCCCTGATCTTTTTCCAAGTGATCTCTGTGTTGAGCTTGCAAAGCTTCACAGCGGAGCTCCGGTGCATGGCTTTGCTTACAGCAAAGCTTCTATTGAGAAGGCATTTGGCCGTAAGCTATCTGAAATATTTGAAACTTTTGAAGAGAATCCTGTAGCTTCTGGAAGCATTGCACAAATACATCGGGCCACATTAAAAGATCGTCCTGACTCGAACTCGACCAGAAAAAAGAAAAGAGATCAACATCCTGTAAAGCATGTTGCAGTTAAGGTGAGGCATCCTGGTGTGGGGGAATCAATCAAGAAGGACTTCTTACTCATCAATTTTATGGCAAAAGTTTCGAACGCTGTCCCTGGATTGAGCTGGCTAAGGCTGGATGAGAGCGTCCGCCAGTTTGCAGTTTTCATGATGTCTCAAGTTGACCTTTCTAGGGAAGCTTCTAATTTGCATCGTTTCAGACACAACTTCCGTAGATGGAGACATGTTTCATTCCCAGAACCATTGTACCCACTTGTCCATCCAGCTGTCCTTATCGAGTCATTTGAGAATGGAGAAAGTGTTGCTCGTTTTGTGGATGAAACTGAAGGAAATTCTCGGATGAAGAAGGACCTTGCCCACATTGGGACATATGCATTTTTGAAGATGCTTCTGGTATGCACGTCTTTTATTTGTTTCCTGTTTTTCTCTTTTCCCCTGAGTGGTGGTTTACTGACGATTGGTATAGCCATATAGCACCATGGTTAGCCTTAGAAGTATGATCTGTTGTTAATTGTTTATCTGATATATTCCCAGTATAATTCAGCCACTGAATTATTCTTTATCATTCTTCCCTGTTTCTACAGGAGGACAATTTTATTCACGCGGATATGCACCCGGGAAACATTCTTGTCCGTCTAAACGAGACCAAGAATAAGAGGAAAACGTTTTTCAGATCTAAGCCCCATATTGTTTTTCTTGATGTTGGCATGACTGCTGAGCTCTCAGTAGCTGACCGTGATAACTTAAAACAATTCTTCAAGGCGGTTGCTATCAGAGATGGTCGTACGGCTGCTAAGTGTACGTTACGATTATCAGATAACCAGAGCTGTCCAAATCCAGCAGCCTTTACTGAGGTAAAGCATGAAACTTGTAGGCAATATTTAGATCTTAATCAGATTTGATAGTTCTTTACTTGATATGCGATGTTTAAGTGCAGCTACCTTCATTATGGCCATCAGATGTCATCCATCGTATATTATATGTACATGTATTCGTTCTTGTACATAACATCTGGGTGCCTGCATATACAGACATTATGATTATATACAATATCATGCATTTTCATGGAGAGTTCGAAATTATTTATAAAAAAAGGGCAACCTGGTGCATGTAGCTCCCGCTTGCGCAGGGTCCAGGGAAGGGTCCGACCACTTTGGGTCTATAGTAGGATTTGGGGTGTGTTAACACAATATTTAACTGGTTTGCTTGGGTTACTCTTGCCTGACCTATGCCAATATAAGGGATTTTGAAGGATCCTTGCCCTCTTGTTAGCTCAGGGATTTTAGGTTCATGTCTTTCTCCCTTCAGCTTAGATGCAGTGCAGTCCAGATATGTTGGCTTCAGTACTAGCTTTTGTATCTTTTATTATCTATTTGCATAACGTATTTTCCACCCAAGCAGTCTAGCTTCAATTTTGTGTCCATTGCTGTATCTCCCAATCAATAACATGCTTGTGGCCTTGTGCAACTCAATATGACTATTTTGGCCTCAGATTCGGAGCTCAAAGTTGCTAATCACTATTGTTAGTTTTTTTTTGAGAAAATTGTGTTGATTAGTTGTTTCTACATTAATTTAATCTGAGCCTAATGGTCCTTCTCTGGTAGCTGCATGCATTGACCAGGGGATAAATAATTGGACGCAGAATCAGTTTTCACGCATTGATAGGAACCTGTACTTTTTATCTAGTCTTTGAGGGTTTCGTCTTGTCTTCTGAAATATTCTGCTATACTACAGATTGCACAATCCTGATGTTTCTACACATTTTTTTCCTTGAATAACAGTACTAATATTTTTTGGTCATGGTAGGAATTGGATAAGACATTTACATTCTGGGGAACACCGGAGGGAGACGTATTTCATCCTGTCGAATGCATGCATCAATTGCTCGACACAGTTCGTCGCCACAAAGTCAACATTGATGGCAACATCTGTACTGTAATGGTGACCATTTTGGTTCTTGAGGTAATGCACTGTTGTAAAACTTTAAATTGATATCAATATACTTGCTATGTTTCGGTTATTATACTGTGTACAGAAGGAAATTTGACGTCTTTATAACGATCTTTGTTGTTTTCCTCATTTGACAAATTAATTTTTAAATACTTTCTTTGTTCAAGAAAGATGATGTAGACGACAGTTTGGGCACAGTCGGCTATCATGCTACTTTGACCATTATATAAAATTGTGAAAATACATAAAAAACTATATTATGAAAAAATCCTCATAAAGACTGGATCGTGTATTTTCAACCAGAGGTAGTAACTTCCAGGGTTGATTTAATTTTCATCATCACTACATTATACTCCCTCTGTCCCATAATATAAGAGCGTTTTTTGACACTAGTGTAGTGTCAAAAACGCTCTTATATTATGGGACAGAGGGAGTATGTTTTATGCTTAATGGAACTTACCTAAGGAAATAGAACTAGTTTACAGGGTCTAGTCAGTTTGGTTGCTGACCACCCTTTTCTATGCTATACTACAAGCTACAATACACTGTGCATAGTATCTGTATGCCCTTACAGGAATTAGGAAGATGGATATTATACTTACCATGGCTATTCATTCTACTGTAGGGGTGGCAACGCAAGCTAGACCCACGCTTTGATATCATGGAAACATTGAAGACTCTACTAATAGAGAAGGAAGTTAAACAACCACCACCAGATTATTTTGGATAAGCCATTTTTCAGTTGTCAGAGTACAAGGATCAGGTAATGTGATTTTTATAACATGTATTCTGTCGTTCAAAAGTGCACCATTGTTTTGTGCTAACCAACCTTTTAGCACAAGCACTTGAAATATGATGTTGGCGCAAAAACCCCAGCCCATGGAATAAGCTCATTTGAGTTTCGAGCTATGGATTCTTACCCAACGCTGCAGTTGATTTTCACACTAATTCTATATGGCACGTAATAACAGTGCCTCCGGCCTTTTGTTAGTTGCTGCCGAAATTTGGTGTAGAAATCAAACAGTTCCTCGCGCCTTTAGGTAGTTTACTGCTGAAATTTGGTGCAGACCATCAACTTATCCTGTGTGCACCAGCTTGTATATCAGAACCATAGTTCTCATATCTGCTGTTTTACATGTACATTGTTTCCATCCGATCTTCCATGATAAAATGGAATTTCAAACTTGCAACTAGGATGTTCATCCGCTCGCAATTCTGATATCTGTTGCATATCTTTTGGCAGATTATCCCAAACACGGCATCGGTGAAAGATGACGACTGCATGGGACAGAAGTTGGAATGCCTAACTCGTGAAGCAAATTAAAGTAACACTCAATGCTGCTACGCACTTGTTCTCCCTCCTTTCTGAAAGTAGTATTAGATGCAAAATTTTGGCCGCCGCCTTGGGCTGATTCAGTCACGGGGTTCTGTAATCCATCAAATCTCTTTCTAGATGTAGTTACATGATAACTATCATAAACTACGTTGCAGGGTAGTGTGAATTTTAATTCCATGTTAATCCTTCGTACTTGCAGTTTTTTTTTGAGGATCACGTACTTGCAGGCGTGCTGTCCCGATGTAAAGTTTGGATTCGGAAGACCATGGCTGTGAATGTCTAAGCTATACTTCCTCCGTAAACTAATATAAGAGTGTTTAGATTACTAAAATAGTGATCTAAACGCTCTTATATTAGTTTACAGAGTGAGTACCTTTTACGTTTTCTGTGAAACCCGTAACTGGTGCAATTTCGCCAACTTCAATTGTGGATTTGATCGCCAACTTCAATTGTTTGTTTCTAAGCTAGTTCTGCCCGTTCAAATATAAGAT
>NC_057797.1:190326299-190327686 GCF_018294505.1 Triticum aestivum
CGTCCTTATATTTGTGAACAGACGGAGTAGTGACTATCATGTTGACGCCTCGGAGTAAACTTTGGTGATTGGACTGAACAGGCTTTTCCATGGCCCGGAAAGCTAGCGACTTTGTTCGCTCCGTCTGGCCGTTACGTCCTACGTCCTGTGCAAGACCTCAGAGCATATACGACAGTCCGCAAATAATCTCTTCTACATGCCTTAATTAAAAAAACCTTAAATTCATAATATTACATGCAATGTAAAATCTAATCTAAGCGAAGCTCATCTCACTCCGCCGTGCCCATGTCCAGCGGCCGGCTGCGTCCCTCAAAGTATTCCTTCGGTCGCTGACGAGGTAGAGTAGGACATGTGACACACACTGCCTCATGGACTCAAGGCGCCGTCGTCTCCATGCTCTACTTTTTCTCGTTGGAGTCCGAAACATTCATGGTGTCATGGGTGTGAGACCAATGATGGATCTGCTGATGTTCAGCATGATGCGGTTGAGGCGCCTGGACTAGTGCACCATACTGGGCGCCAAAGAATGCGACTCCGCCATGAGGGCAGCCGCTGTCTATCACGCCCGCTGCCTCGCATAGTGGGCACACCCAACCATATTAGCGTCGCACGATGCCCATGCGTTCACCTTTGCCTCGGCGCGCTATTGAAGCAGTTGTGCATCCGCCGCCACATTCAGACGCCAAACGGACCGCACCGGCTACTGTGAGGCAGCAGGGACACACATTGTGGCAGATCCATGCGCCATTTGGGCAGACGCAATGGATTCCCGACGGAAGGAGTCCGAGCGTTGCCGTCGGGCGGCTCCTCCTAGAAGCGGCGGAGCAAGGTTGACGACCATCTCCTCCTTGGGGCCGTGTGGGATGATCTGGAGCTGCAGGTGTTGGGAAACATAGTAGAAAACAAAAAAACACCCTACGAACACCCAAGAACAATATGAAGATGTATAACGGATTGTGATCAATGATTGTTACCGACTCTGGGAGTGCAGCGGAAGTAGATGAGTCGGTCTAGATCGTACTTGAAATCCCTCGAACGTTGATGACGATCACGCGAACCGCCCACGAACGATCCCTCGAACGGAAGACCGAAAGCACGACCTCTCTACTTGGTTGCAAGCGTACGGTCTTCACGATCCGGTAGCACTTCGCCGTCCAGAGCTAATCATCACCGGAGAATTAGAGGGAGGAGATTAGAACCACATAGGGCTTCTAATTATGAGGATTAGAGGTGGCTAGGGCTAGCTCTAATTAGTCTAGGACCAACTAGAACTAGAACTACATCAACTAAAGGAGGCTCTCAAAACTTGTGGTATATAGGTTAGAGGGGAGGGAGAGGGCAACCACCAAAGGGGAAGGAGCCCCCTTGGTATGCCAGCCTTGGGGGA